>NC_079190.1:287262656-287434870 GCF_029499605.1 Hyla sarda | reverse complement strand
GCTGGGCTACATGAAGATCTCCTCATGGCCGTATTACACTGTACATGCTGCCATTATAAAACTAGGTGTATTAGTAAACATGTGCTGGGCTACATGCAGATCTCCTCATGGCCGTATTACACTGTACATGCTGCCATTATAAAACTAGGTGTATTAGTAAACATGTGCTGGGCTACATGCAGATCTCCTCATGGCCGTATTACACTGTACATGCTGCCATTATACAACTAGGTGTATTAGTAAACATGTGCTGGGCTACATGCAGATCTCCTCATGGCCGTATTACACTGTACATGCTGCCATTATAAAACTAGGTGTATTAGTAAACATGTGCTGGGCTACATGCAGATCTCCTCATGGCCGTATTACACTGTACATGCTGCCATTATAAAACTAGGTGTATTAGTAAACATGTGCTGGGCTACATGCAGATCTCCTCATGGCCGTATTACACTGTACATGCTGCCATTATAAAACTAGGTGTATTAGTAAACATGTGCTGGGCTACATGCAGATCTCCTCATGGCCGTATTACACTGTACATGCTGCCATTATAAAACTAGGTGTATTAGTAAACATGTGCTGGGCTACATGCAGATCTCCTCATGGCCGTATTACACTGTACATGCTGCCATTATAAAACTAGGTGTATTAGTAAACATGTGCTGGGCTACATGCAGATCTCCTCATGGCCGTATTACACTGTACATGCTGCCATTATAAAACTAGGTGTATTTGTAAACATGTGCTGGGCTACATGCAGATCTCCTCATGGCCGTATTACACTGTACATGCTGCCATTATACAACTAGGTGTATTAGTAAACATGTGCTGGGCTACATGCAGATCTCCTCATGGCCGTATTACACTGTACATGCTGTCATTATAAAACTAGGTGTATTAGTAAACATGTGCTGGGCTACATGCAGATCTCCTCATGGCCGTATTACACTGTACATGCTGCCATTATAAAACTAGGTGTATTTGTAAACATGTGCTGGGCTACATGCAGATCTCCTCATGGCCGTATTACACTGTACATGCTGTCCATTATAAAACTAGGTGTATTAGTAAACATGTGCTGGGCTACATGCAGATCTCCTCATGGCCGTATTACACTGTACATGCTGCCATTATACAACTAGGTGTATTAGTAAACATGTGCTGGGCTACATGCAGATCTCCTCATGGCCGTATTACACTGTACATGCTGCCATTATAAAACTAGGTGTATTAGTAAACATGTGCTGGGCTACATGCAGATCTCCTCATGGCCGTATTACACTGTACATGCTGCCGTTATAAAACTAGGTGTATTTGTAAACATGTGCTGGGCTACATGCAGATCTCCTCATGGCCGTATTACACTGTACATGCTGCCATTATAAAACTAGGTGTATTTGTAAACATGTGCTGGGCTACATGCAGATCTCCTCATGGCCGTATTACACTGTACATGCTGCCATTATACAACTAGGTGTATTAGTAAACATGTGCTGGGCTACATGCAGATCTCCTCATGGCCGTATTACACTGTACATGCTGCCATTATAAAACTAGGTGTATTAGTAAACATGTGCTGGGCTACATGCAGATCTCCTCATGGCCGTATTACACTGTACATGCTGCCATTATAAAACTAGGTGTATTAGTAAACATGTGCTGGGCTACATGCAGATCTCCTCATGGCCGTATTACACTGTACATGCTGCCATTATAAAACTAGGTGTATTAGTAAACATGTGCTGGGCTACATGCAGATCTCCTCATGGCCGTATTACACTGTACATGCTGCCATTATAAAACTAGGTGTATTAGTAAAACATGTGCTGTGCTACATGCAGATCTCCTCATGGCCGTATTACACTGTACATGCTGCCATTATAAAACTAGGTGTATTTGTAAACATGTGCTGGGCTACATGCAGATCTCCTCATGGCCGTATTACACTGTACATGCTGCCATTATAAAACTAGGTGTATTAGTAAAACATGTGCTGGGCTACATGCAGATCTCCTCATGGCCGTATTACACTGTACATGCTGCCATTATAAAACTAGGTGTATTTGTAAACATGTGCTGGGCTACATGCAGATCTCCTCATGGCCGTATTACACTGTACATGCTGTCATTATAAAACTAGGTGTATTAGTAAACATGTGCTGGGCTACATGCAGATCTCCTCATGGCCGTATTACACTGTACATGCTGCCATTATAAAACTAGGTGTATTAGTAAACATGTGCTGGGCTACATGCAGATCTCCTCATGGCCGTATTACACTGTACATGCTGCCGTTATAAAACTAGGTGTATTTGTAAACATGTGCTGGGCTACATGCAGATCTCCTCATGGCCGCATTACACTGTACATGCTGCCATTATAAAACTAGGTGTATTAGTAAACATGTGCTGGGCTACATGCAGATCTCCTCATGGCCGTATTACACTGTACATGCTGCCATTATAAAACTAGGTGTATTAGTAAACATGTGCTGGGCTACATGCAGATCTCCTCATGGCCGTATTACACTGTACATGCTGCCATTATAAAACTAGGTGTATTTGTAAACATGTGCTGGACTACATGCAGATCTCCTCATGGCCGTATTACACTGTACATGCTGCCGTTATAAAACTAGGTGTATTTGTAAACATGTGCTGGGCTACATGCAGATCTCCTCATGGCCGTATTACACTGTACATGCTGCCGTTATACAACTAGGTGTATTAGTAAACATGTGCTGGGCTACATGCAGATCTCCTCATGGCCGTATTACACTGTACATGCTGCCATTATAAAACTAGGTGTATTTGTAAACATGTGCTGGGCTACATGCAGATCTCCTCATGGCCGTATTACACTGTACATGCTGCCATTATAAAACTAGGTGTATTAGTAAACATGTGCTGGGCTACATGCAGATCTCCTCATGGCCGTATTACACTGTACATGCTGCCATTATAAAACTAGGTGTATTTGTAAACATGTGCTGGGCTACATGCAGATCTCCTCATGGCCGTATTACACTGTACATGCTGCCATTATAAAACTAGGTGTATTAGTAAACATGTGCTGGGCTACATGCAGATCTCCTCATGGCCGTATTACACTGTACATGCTGCCATTATAAAACTAGGTGTATTTGTAAACATGTGCTGGGCTACATGCAGATCTCCTCATGGCCGTATTACACTGTACATGCTGTCATTATAAAACTAGGTGTATTAGTAAACATGTGCTGGGCTACATGCAGATCTCCTCATGGCCGTATTACACTGTACATGCTGCCATTATAAAAACTAGGTGTATTTGTAAACATGTGCTGGGCTACATGCAGATCTCCTCATGGCCGTATTACACTGTACATGCTGCCATTATAAAACTAGGTGTATTAGTAAACATGTGCTGGGCTACATGCAGATCTCCTCATGGCCGTATTACACTGTACATGCTGCCATTATAAAACTAGGTGTATTAGTAAACATGTGCTGGGCTACATGCAGATCTCCTCATGGCCGTATTACACTGTACATGCTGCCGTTATAAAACTAGGTGTATTTGTAAATATGTGCTGGGCTACATGCAGATCTCCTCATGGCCGCATTACACTGTACATGCTGCCATTATAAAACTAGGTGTATTAGTAAACATGTGCTGGGCTACATGCAGATCTCCTCATGGCCGTATTACACTGTACATGCTGCCATTATAAAACTAGGTGTATTAGTAAACATGTGCTGGGCTACATGCAGATCTCCTCATGGCCGTATTACACTGTACATGCTGCCATTATAAAACTAGGTGTATTTGTAAACATGTGCTGGACTACATGCAGATCTCCTCATGGCCGTATTACACTGTACATGCTGTCATTATAAAACTAGGTGTATTAGTAAACATGTGCTGGGCTACATGCAGATCTCCTCATGGCCGTATTACACTGTACATGCTGCCGTTATAAAACTAGGTGTATTTGTAAACATGTGCTGGGCTACATGCAGATCTCCTCATGGCCGTATTACACTGTACATGCTGCCGTTATACAACTAGGTGTATTAGTAAACATGTGCTGGGCTACATGCAGATCTCCTCATGGCCGTATTACACTGTACATGCTGCCATTATAAAACTAGGTGTATTTGTAAACATGTGCTGGGCTACATGCAGATCTCCTCATGGCCGTATTACACTGTACATGCTGCCATTATAAAACTAGGTGTATTAGTAAACATGTGCTGGGCTACATGCAGATCTCCTCATGGCCGTATTACACTGTACATGCTGCCATTATAAAACTAGGTGTATTAGTAAACATGTGCTGGGCTACATGCAGATCTCCTCATGGCCCATATTACACTGTACATGCTGCCATTATAAAACTAGGTGTATTAGTAAACATGTGCTGGGCTACATGCAGATCTCCTCATGGCCATATTACACTGTACATGCTGCCATTATAAAACTAGGTGTATTAGTAAACATGTGCTGGGCTACATGCAGATCTCCTCATGGCCGTATTACACTGTACATGCTGCCATTATAAAACTAGGTGTATTTGTAAACATGTGCTGGGCTACATGCAGATCTCCTCATGGCCGTATTACACTGTACATGCTGCCATTATAAAACTAGGTGTATTAGTAAACATGTGCTGGGCTACATGCAGATCTCCTCATGGCCGTATTACACTGTACATGCTGCCGTTATACAACTAGGTGTATTTGTAAACATGTGCTGGGCTACATGCAGATCTCCTCATGGCCGTATTACACTGTACATGCTGCCATTATAAAACTAGGTGTATTAGTAAACATGTGCTGGGCTACATGCAGATCTCCTCATGGCCGTATTACACTGTACATGCTGCCATTATAAAACTAGGTGTATTAGTAAACATGTGCTGGGCTACATGCAGATCTCCTCATGGCCGTATTACACTGTACATGCTGCCATTATAAAACTAGGTGTATTTGTAAACATGTGCTGGGCTACATGCAGATCTCCTCATGGCCGTATTACACTGTACATGCTGCCATTATAAAACTAGGTGTATTTGTAAACATGTGCTGGGCTACATGCAGATCTCCTCATGGCCGTATTACACTGTACATGCTGCCATTATAAAACTAGGTGTATTTGTAAACATGTGCTGGGCTACATGCAGATCTCCTCATGGCCGTATTACACTGTACATGCTGCCATTATAAAACTAGGTGTATTAGTAAACATGTGCTGGGCTACATGCAGATCTCCTCATGGCCGTATTACACTGTACATGCTGCCGTTATACAACTAGGTGTATTTGTAAACATGTGCTGGGCTACATGCAGATCTCCTCATGGCCGTATTACACTGTACATGCTGTCATTATAAAACTAGGTGTATTAGTAAACATGTGCTGGGCTACATGCAGATCTCCTCATGGCCGTATTACACTGTACATGCTGCCGTTATAAAACTAGGTGTATTTGTAAACATGTGCTGGGCTACATGCAGATCTCCTCATGGCCGTATTACACTGTACATGCTGCCGTTATACAACTAGGTGTATTAGTAAACATGTGCTGGGCTACATGCAGATCTCCTCATGGCCGTATTACACTGTACATGCTGCCATTATACAACTAGGTGTATTTGTAAACATGTGCTGGGCTACATGAAGATCTCCTCATGGCCGTATTACACTGTACATGCTGCCATTATAAAACTAGGTGTATTTGTAAACATGTGCTGGGCTACAAGCAGATCTCCTCATGGCCGTATTACACTGTACATGCTGCCATTATAAAACTAGGTGTATTTGTAAACATGTGCTGGGCTACATGCAGATCTCCTCATGGCCGTATTACACTGTACATGCTGCCATTATAAAACTAGGTGTATTTGTAAACATGTGCTGGGCTACATGCAGATCTCCTCATGGCCGTATTACACTGTACATGCTGCCATTATAAAACTAGGTGTATTTGTAAACATGTGCTGGGCTACATGCAGATCTCCTCATGGCCGTATTACACTGTACATGCTGCCATTATAAAACTAGGTGTATTAGTAAACATGTGCTGGGCTACATGCAGATCTCCTCATGGCCGTATTACACTGTACATGCTGCCGTTATACAACTAGGTGTATTAGTAAACATGTGCTGGGCTACATGCAGATCTCCTCATGGCCGTATTACACTGTACATGCTGCCATTATAAAACTAGGTGTATTTGTAAACATGTGCTGGGCTACATGCAGATCTCCTCATGGCCGTATTACACTGTACATGCTGCCATTATAAAACTAGGTGTATTAGTAAACATGTGCTGGGCTACATGAAGATCTCCTCATGGCCGTATTACACTGTACATGCTGCCATTATAAAACTAGGTGTATTAGTAAACATGTGCTGGGCTACATGCAGATCTCCTCATGGCCGTATTACACTGTACATGCTGCCATTATAAAACTAGGTGTATTAGTAAACATGTGCTGGGCTACATGCAGATCTCCTCATGGCCGTATTACACTGTACATGCTGCCATTATAAAACTAGGTGTATTAGTAAACATGTGCTGGGCTACATGCAGATCTCCTCATGGCCGTATTACACTGTACATGCTGCCATTATAAAACTAGGTGTATTTGTAAACATGTGCTGGGCTACATGCAGATCTCCTCATGGTCGTATTACACTGTACATGCTGCCGTTATACAACTAGGTGTATTAGTAAACATGTGCTGGGCTACATGCAGATCTCCTCATGGCCGTATTACACTGTACATGCTGTCATTATAAAACTAGGTGTATTAGTAAACATGTGCTGGGCTACATGCAGATCTCCTCATGGCCGTATTACACTGTACATGCTGCCATTATAAAACTAGATGTATTAGTAAACATGTGCTGGGCTACATGCAGATCTCCTCATGGCCGTATTACACTGTACATGCTGCCATTATAAAACTAGGTGTATTTGTAAACATGTGCTGGGCTACATGCAGATCTCCTCATGGCCGTATTACACTGTACATGCTGCCATTATAAAACTAGGTGTATTAGTAAACATGTGCTGGGCTACATGAAGATCTCCTCATGGCCGTATTACACTGTACATGCTGCCATTATAAAACTAGGTGTATTAGTAAACATGTGCTGGGCTACATGCAGATCTCCTCATGGCCGTATTACACTGTACATGCTGCCATTATAAAACTAGGTGTATTAGTAAACATGTGCTGGGCTACATGCAGATCTCCTCATGGCCGTATTACACTGTACATGCTGCCATTATAAAACTAGGTGTATTAGTAAACATGTGCTGGGCTACATGCAGATCTCCTCATGGTCGTATTACACTGTACATGCTGCCGTTATACAACTAGGTGTATTAGTAAACATGTGCTGGGCTACATGCAGATCTCCTCATGGCCGTATTACACTGTACATGCTGTCATTATAAAACTAGGTGTATTAGTAAACATGTGCTGGGCTACATGCAGATCTCCTCATGGCCGTATTACACTGTACATGCTGCCATTATAAAACTAGATGTATTAGTAAACATGTGCTGGGCTACATGCAGATCTCCTCATGGCCGTATTACACTGTACATGCTGCCATTATAAAACTAGGTGTATTAGTAAACATGTGCTGGGCTACATGCAGATCTCCTCATGGTCGTATTACACTGTACATGCTGCCATTATAAAACTAGGTGTATTAGTAAACATGTGCTGGGCTACATGCAGATCTCCTCATGGTCGTATTACACTGTACATGCTGCCGTTATACAACTAGGTGTATTAGTAAACATGTGCTGGGCTACATGCAGATCTCCTCATGGCCGTATTACACTGTACATGCTGCCATTATAAAACTAGGTGTATTAGTAAACATGTGCTGGGCTACATGCAGATCTCCTCATGGCCGCTTAGATTCTGCATGGAATCCACCCAAAATCCGCACAATCCAGAAACCACCCAAAATGAATGTGGAATTGGTGCAGATTTGCGTTGCCGTTTGATTATAGCCTTTGGGTACGTTCACGAACGGATTACCTGCGGAATTTCGGTGGCGGAATTTGTTGAGGAAAATCCGCAGCGGATTTTGCTACCATTGACTTCAATGGGTCCAAAGAAAAATCTGCCTCTATTGCGGATTTTCTACTTACCCATTGAAGTTAATGGCAGCAAAATCCGCTATGGATTTTCCGCAGCAAATACGCGGCGGAAATTCCAAAGGTAATCCGCCTATGTGAACATACCCTTAGTGTATATTAACACGGCAGACTTTCGATACATGCGCAATTCCGCATTTGCATTCATTTAGGTGGTTTCCAGCTTGTGCAGATTTTGTGCGGAATCGGTGCGGATTCCGTGCAGAATCCGTATGCTGAATGGGAAGTGTGAATGGAAGTGGGGTATCCCATTGAAGTCTATTGGGCTATAATTTGATGCTGAATCCGCATGCGGAATCCGTGCGGTATTCTGCATGCGGAAATTCTGCCGTGTGAATATACCCTTTAGGCTGTGTTCACATGGAAGAATTTCTGCACTGAATTCTGCATGAAATTCTGCGTAAAAATTCTGCATGAACTTATAGCCAATACACTTCAATGGGATTCCGCTGTCCCATTCACAAAGCAGAATTTCTGCTGCAGAATTTCATTAAAGTGAACTGGCCATAAATGCATGCAGTATTTAATGCAGAATTCGGTGCAGAAATTCTGCCGTGTGAACCCGGCCTAGGGGTGAACTTACAGAAAAACGTCATAAAAAGTTCATGGCATTTTTATAGTCATGAAGGAATTCCGTGTGGAATTCCACAGAAGAATGTTGCTGTTAAATTTTTACCGAAATCTAAAGCCCATAGGGGGAGATTTATCAAAACCTGTCCAGAGGACACATAATTCTCCTGAAATTCGAGCCCCATTGAATTCAGTGGGATTCTGCCTGCAATTCTCCATAAATTAAAGACTGAATTGCCTCTGCGGAAATTCCACTGTGTCAGTGAGTTAGCAGAATCCCATTAAGGTCTATGGGAGAGACTTATCAAAACCTGCCCAGAGGAAAAGTTGCTGAGTTTCTCATAGCAACCAATCAAATCATTCATTTTTCACAGGTCTCTTTAATAATTATAGAAGCGATCTGATTGGTTGCTATGGGCAACCCAGCAACTTTTCCTCTGGGCGGGACGTCCCCGCACCCTGGGCCTTAAGGACCCAGGACGTCCCCGTACGTCCTGGCGTTTTCCGGTCTCTGCCGCTCGCCGGGCAGAGATCGGAACTGGATGCCTGCTGAAATCCTTCAGCAGGCATCCAGGGCAAACGCCGAGGGGGGCCATGTAGGCCCCCCATGTCGGCGATCGCCGCAAATCGCAAGGGAAATCGCCCTTGCGATCTGCGGCGATACCGGGCTGATCGGGTCTCTGGGACCCGACCGCCCGGTAATTTCGCATGATCTCGGCTGTCACAGACAGCCAGGACCATGCTAACGTATAGGAGCGAGGTGGCAAGCCTACCACCTCCTCCGATCCCCTGCGATCTGTCGGTTAGTTAACCGACCAATCGCAGGAGGGGGGGGCGGTTACTTCCTCCCGTCCTGCCCGGCCCCTGAAAGTCCGGAGAGGATGGGAGGAAGACCGGAGGACGCTGCGGGGGACGGGGGAGTGCTGGGGACCGGCCCCGGTACTTACCTCGTCCCTGAAGACCCGGATCCCGGCGAGGAAGATGGCGGCGGCGGCGACAGGTGAGTAGATCTTCAGCCGCGGTTGGGCCCTTTACAGCAATGCACGTCGCCGTAAAGCGACATGCATTGCTGTAATAGGACCCTGTAAACTACAACTCCCAGCATGCCCAGACAGCCCTTGGCGTCTGGGCATGCTGGGAGTTGCAGTTTAGCAACATCTGGAGGTCCACAGTTTTTGGACCACTGTGCCCTTCCAGATGTTGCAAAACTACACATCCTCAGCATGCCCTTACTGTCCAGGCATGCTGGGAGTTGTAGTGCTGTAACATCTGGCCCTTCAGATGTTGCAGAACTACAACTCCCAGCATGCCTGGACAGTTTTGGCATACTGGGGGTTGTAGTTTTGCAACATCTGGAAGGGCACAGATTGGGAACCACTGTATTAGTGGTCTGCAAACTGTAGTCCTCCAGATGTTGCAAAACTACAACTCCAAGCATGCTGGGAGTTGTAGTTCGGCAACATCTGGCTCTAAAGATGTTGCCGAACTACTACTCCCAGCATGCCTGAGAATGTTTGGGAGTTGTGGTTTTGCAACAGCTGGAGGCACACTGGTTGGGAAACATTGTTTCCTAACTCAGTGTTTCCCAACCCGTGTGCCTCCAGCTGTTGCAAAACCACAACTCCCAAACATTCTCAGGCATGCTGGGAGTAGTAGTTTTGCAACAGCTGGAGGTCCCCCCCCCTGTGAATGTACAGGGTACATTCACATGGGCAGGGGGCTTACAGTGAGTATCGGGCTGCAAGTTTGCAATGCAGCAAATTTTGCGCGGCAGCTCAAACTCGCTGTAATCCCCCCGCCCGTGTGACTGTACCCTAAAAACACTAAACTACACTGCCACAAAATAAAATAAAATAAAAAGTAAAAAACACTACATATACACATATCCCTACACAGCCCCCCTCCCCTCCCCAATAAAAATGAAAAACGTCTGGTACGCCACTCTTTCCAAAATGGAGCCTCCAGCTGTTGCAAAACAACAACTCCCAGTATTGCCGGACAGCCGTTGACTGTCCAGGCATGCTGGGAGTTTTGCAATAGCTGGAGGCACCCTGTTTGGGAATCACTGGCGTAGAATACCCCTATGTCCACCCCTATGCAAATCCCTAATTCAGGCCTCAAATGCACATGGCGCTCTCACTTTGGAGCCCTGTCGTATTTCAAGGCAACAGTTTAGGGTCACATATGGGGTATCGCCGTACTCGGGAGAAATTGACTAACAAATCTTGGGGGTCTTTTTCTCCTTTCACCCCTTATGAAAAGGGGAAGTTGGGGTCTACACCAGCATGTTAGTGTAAAAAAAATAAACTTTTTACACTAACATGCTGGTGTTGCCCTATACTTTTCATTTTGACAAGAGGTAAAGGGAAAAAAGCCCCCCAAAATTTGTAACGCAATTTCTCCCGAGTACGGAGATACCCCATATGTGGGCGCAAACTGCTCTGGGGGCGCACAACAAGGCCCAGAAGGGAGAGTGCACCATGTACATTTGAGGTGATTTGCACAGGGGTGGCTGATTGTTACAGCGGTTTTGACAAACGCAAAAAAAACAAAACCCCACATGTGACCCCATTTCGGAAACGACACCCCTCACGGAATGTAATGAGGGGTGCAGTGAGAATTTACCCCCCACTGGTGTCTGACAGATCTTTGGAAGAGTGGGCTGTGCAAATTAAAAATGTTGTACAGCCCACTGTTCCAAAGATATGACAGACACCAGTGGGGGGGGGGGGGGGGTAAATGCTCACTTTACGCCTTCTTACGTTCCTCAAGGGGTCTAGTTTCCAAAATGGTATGCCATGTGGGGGTTATTTTGCTGTCCTGGCACCATATGGGTTTCCTAAATGCGACATGCCCCCCGAGCAAAATTTGCTCTCAAAAAGCCAAATATGACTCCTTCTCTTCTGAGCATTGTAGTTCACCCATAGTACACCTCAGGTCAACTTATAGGGTACTGTCATACTCAGAAGAGATGGGGTTACAATGTTTGGGGGGTATTTTCTGCTATTAACCCTTGCAAAAATGTGAAATTTGGGGGGAAACACACATTTTAGTGAAATTTTATTTTTTTACATATGCAAAAGTCGTGAAACTCCTGTGGGGTATTAAGGCTCACTTTATTCCTTGTTACGTACCTCAAGGGGTCTAGTTTCCAAAATGGTATGCCATGTGGGGGATTTTTGCTGTTCTGGCACCATAGGGGCTTCCTAAATGCAACATGCCCCCCAAAAACCATTTTAAAAAAAACGTACTCTCCAAAATCCCCTTGTCGCTCCTTCGCTTCTGAGCCCTCTACTGCGCCCGCCGAACACTTTACATAGACATATGAGGTATGTGCTTACTCGAGAGAAATTGGGCTACAAATATAAGTATACATTTTCTCCTTTTACCCCTTGTAAAAATTCAAAAATTGGGTCTACAAGAACTTGCGAGTGTAAAAAATGGAGATTGTGAATTTTCTCCTTCACTTTGCTGCTATTCCTGTGAAACACCTAAAGGGTTAAAACGCGGACTGAATGTCATTTTGAATACTTTGGGGGGTGCAGTTTTTATAATGGGGTCATTTGTGGGGTATTTCTAATATGAAGACCCTTCAAATCCACTTCAAACCTGAACTGGTCCATGAAAAATTGTGAGTTTGGAAATTTTGTGAAAAATTGGAAAATTGCTGCTGAACTTTGAAGCCCTCTGGTGTCTTCCAAAAGTAAAAACTCGTCAATTTTATGATGCAAACATAAAATAGACATATTGTATATGTGAATAAAAAAAAATTATTTGGAATATCCATTTTCCTTACAAGCAGAGAGCTTCAAAGTTAGAAAAATGCAAAATTTTCAAATTTTTCATAAAATTTTGGGATTTTTCACCAAGAAAGGATGCAAGTTACCATAAAATTTTACCACTATGTTAAAGTAGAATATGTCACGAAAAAACAATCTCGGAATCAGAATGATAACTAAAAGCATTCCAGAGTTATTAATGTTTAAAGTGACAGTGGTCAGATGTGCAAAAAATGGCCGGGTCCTGAGGTGTAAAATGGCTGGGTCCTTAAGGGGTTAATGGGATTCCGCTAACTCACTCACACAGTGCAATTCAGTCTTTAATTTTTGCAGAATTGCAAGCAGAATCCCATTGAATTCCATGGGGCTTGAATTTCATCAGAATTATGTGTTTAGAGAACACAGAATTCCACTAATATTCCCCCGCAATTCCTTTCAGCTGCAAACTTGGGGAATTTGTGCGGAACTGCAGAATTCCGCTGTGTGAACATAGGCTCAATGCACTGCAATCAGATGTTAACTAGGAGTCAATAGGGTTATGTGAGACACTTTGATGCAATGTTTTTTATTGTGGCATTTTTCTTTATTTGGGTGCATTTTTTGGAGGGGTCAGTAATAGTTTTTCCACAATGCAGCGAGATTTCTAGTGTTTTTCATCCCTAAGACCTCCATATATTTTTCCCTTAATAAATAAACGCATGTGTTAAAGGGGTAATCCGGCCCTAATACATCTTATCCCTTATCCAAAGGATAGGGGATAAGATGTCTGATCGCAGGGGGCCCGCTGCTGGGGACACCCACCTTTGGGAGCTCTCCGCAGCGCTGGAAGCTCCGAGTATGCAGCGTGTCACGCCCCCTCCCATAGATTTGCATTGGGGGGCAGGGTGTGACATCACACGGGGCGGAGTTGTGATGTCACGATACTTTGGCCCTGTGGTCGTCACGCTGCACACTTGGAGCCTCCAGCGCTGCGGAGAGCTTACAACGGTGGGTGCTGAATGACAGATTGCGGTGGGACCCAAGCGATCAGACATCTTATCCCCTATCCTTTGGATAGGGGATAAAATGTATTAGGGCCGGAGTACCCTTTAAAGGGGTACTCTGGAGGGAAACAAAAGTTCTCAAATCCACCAGTGCCAGAAAGTTATAGAGATTTGTAAATTGCTTAGATAAGAAACGTAATCACCCTGTACTTATCAGTTGCTGTATGCTCCAGAGGAAGTTGTCTAGTTCTTTCCAGTCTGACCACATGTTGCCACCTCTGTCCGTGTCAGGAACTATCCAGAGCAGAAGCAAATTCCCATGGCAAACTGTTCTGGACAGTTCCTGACATGGACAGTGATGGCAGCAGAGAGCAATAGAAAGAACAACACAACTATCTCTGGAGCATACAGCAGCTGCTAAATACTGGAGAGCTTTGCAGTTTTTTTTAGGAGTTTTTTTTCCAAGCCATAAAGCTAGGTCCACACTATGCAGACTTAAAATGTAATGTTTGGCAGTGGATGCCATTCATTTCATTTCACCAAGTGACTCTGTTCAGGACGTATGCACTATTTTAAGCGGACTCTGCTGTGTTATCTAGTCCTCTAACAACAGCGCATATATAAAAAAAAAAAGTAACTAGGTCATTAAAATGGATGGCATTCGCTGCCCTACATTGCAGTATAGGTCAGCCACCAATTTTCGGCAAAATGGCGACCGATATGTCAGACAGAAGTGTGGACCTAGCCTCAAAATAGTAAAAAATAAATAAATAAAAGGGAATTTCGCATGCAGCATTTGTGGTAAATTTTCATTCACTTTTTTGAGCCAAAGCCAGAAGTGGATAAAGAAGGAAAAGGGACTAAGAGGGAGATTTATCAAAATCTGTCCAGAGGAAAATTTGCTGAGTTGCCCATAGCAACCAATCAGATCTCTTCTTTCATTTTGCAGAGGCCTTTTCAGACATGAAAGAAGCAATCTGATTGGTTGCTATGGGCAACTCAGCAACTTTTCCTTAGGACAGGTTTTGATAAATCTCCCCCTAAGTCTCCTTCCTGCGCCTGGTTTTATCTCTAAAAATACTAAATAAACAACTGCGACAAAAAGATGTGTGTGTGAGAAACCCCCCTTGGAGCTTCAGTCTTGAGGAGACGGGCGGTGTCCATGTGGATGTGTAATGGAGGAAGACTACCCACAAAGTGTTAATTTAATTAAGATAGAATCTGACATTTCTTTTAGAGCAATTGTTGTCGTTCACTGTATAGCCTAGGTTGTCAAACTGTGGAGCTCCAGCTGTTGCAAAACTACAACTCCCAGCATGCCCGGACAGCCGTTGGCTGTCCGGGCATGCTGGGAGTTGTAGTTTTGCAACAGCTGGAGGTTCACAGTTTGGAGGCCAATAAGGTTGTGTTCTCACATTTAGGTTTTTCGAATGCAGTTTTCTAAAGTCTTAGGGCTCATTCACACTACGGAGATATTCCGGATGTTCAGGAATGCGCCGGAAATTTCCATGCTAGAAACATCTGGTGCGGAAATTCCACACAGCTGCTGTTCCGGAATCTCTGGCGCAATTCCAATACGAAATTCGGCACTGGAATTCCGCACGTGTGAACACGGCCTTAGTCTTTCCTTTGTACGTCTCCATTTCTGATCCATTCATAGTCCAGTGTGCACGGCGGAGCAGAATCCCATTGAAAACAGCTGCAGCGGAATATACATTTTTACGCCCTATTACGCTCGGCCATTCTGTCGGTCTTAGGCTGGGTTCACACCACGTTTTTCTAATACGGTAACCGTATACGGTTTTCCGCAAAAAAACTTAGACGACCGTATCCGAAACCGTATGCATAGAGAATGCATTGTAAACCGTATTCCAAATGTTGTGTACGGTTGCATCCGTTTTGCCTCGGATACGGTTTTGCCGATTTTTCAACCTTAGGCAAAAACGCTGTCGACCACGTTTTTGCCTCCGGTTGGAAAACCGTATGCGGTTCTTTTAACATTGTTGTCTATGAGAACCGTACACAGAATTTCAGATTACGGTTGCACACGGTTTTTCTAATCCGTTTTTGGAGTTGACACATGCGCAGATTGGAATTTCAATAGAACAACAATAACTTTATTTAATTGCTGGAAAACTAATACCAACAAAATAGCAAAACCGTTGGCAAAAACTGATGCAAACGGATAGAACCATACGGGGAAAAACCGTATACGTTTTAATTTGGAGTCATACGGTTGTATACGGTTTTTGCCATACGTTTTTTTAGCAGAAAACCGTATACGGTAACCGTATATGAAAAACGTGGTGTGAACCCAGCCTAAGCCTTTCCTTTTTTTATTCCATTGCTGGCTTTGGTTTCAAGAACTGCCTAAAAAACCCTGAAAGCAAAAACACTCCCACATAAAAGCACACAACCCCACACCATAACTTGATATCATCCCCATCACCACAAGCCGCAGTGTTTCTGCAGTGTGTGTACTGAGCTATCACTCGGTAACCTTTATACTGAGGTATATGGCTGTCCCTTGTCCTCTATCTTCCCTTGAGCACACAGCTGATATACGGCTCGCACTGGGTGAACTACAAAACTTGTTTTTCTCACTTGAAAACGATTGCAACACAAATGAGCAGAACTACGACTCCCGTGAACCATTGCGCGCGCAGAGGGGCGTGGCGTGTGAATACCTCTGCTCTAATTGGTGGAAAAGTGCAACGTAACATTTTACGCTGGCGAGGCTATAAATAGTGCAAGTGGTGGCTTTGTAGAGGAACAGAGTTTGTGAGTGGAAGGTCCGGAGAGATGAGCTGAGTGGTCACCGGCTGGGCCTATATACTGAAGCTCTATGCGTCTCCTCCTCCCGCGAACTGTCCCGACTCCCCGCAATCCTGGAGGCTATCTGCTCCGTTGCCCCCATTATGGTGGCAGGCAGTCATTGTACCTGCTCCAGAGTCCGTGAGGATCGCTACCATGGATGCCAACTATGCTGTGCCCGCAGGATCATGAAGGTGTGTAGAGCTGATCCATAGAGCTGTCTGTGCCTGGTTACTTGTATGTTATAGCCATCATTTAGCTGCAGAAAGTTATCGGGAAGGAGCTCTGATCTTGGAGCTGTGGGGGAGGAAGGTCCTGGTAACCTTTGGTCTGGTAGGCTAGCTGTACGCTAATCCTTGGGAGCACGTACGCTACGTAATCGAAGTGCACTCAGCTGTTGGCTCCGGAACGTGAAGATCTAAACTTACTGTGTGATGCTGCAGGCTGAGCGCTAGGGGGCAGAGTGCGCCAGTGTTCTGTACAGGGCCTGCGGCTGTCTCCTTGTCTGCTGCCTTCTGTTCTTCATTCTTGGTAACTACCGCACGAAGTTACATCAGCTGTAGATGTGAGTGTAGGCCCGACTAGAGGAGGGCTCCGGGCACTTGTGTAACCTCTAGACAGCAGGGCTTTGTTGTGTCAGCAGTGTATGTGGACTCTTCAGAATGGGCTATTTATAAACATGCCACTAATGTAACCTGTATATGGATGATGCGTTATCTCCTTGGAACCCCCTGAATCACTTCCACACTGACTCAATGCTATGTTGCAGTGGTTTGCAAACTGCAGACGTCCAGATGTAAACTACAATTTGTTGGCTGTCCGGGCATGCTGGGACTTGTAGTTTTGCAACATCTGGAGGTCTGTAGTTAGCAAACCACTGCTATAGAGGTTCACATGACGAAAAGGCACATCTTTAAAGGAGATATCCAGTGGTGAAAAACGTATCCCCTACGCTAAGAATAGAGGATAAGTTTCAGATCACGGGGGGTTCAACCGCTGGGGCCCTGGCTTGCTGGCCAGATATTGCATGTTGACCACCGCATGAAGCAGCGTCTGACACGCCCCGTCAATACATCGCTATTGGAGAGCCGGAGATTGCCGAAGGCAGCACTCCGGCTCTGCCATAGAGTTGTATTGAGGGGGGCATGTCAGCCGTTGCTTCATGTGGTGGTCAACACGCCCCCTTCCTGCTGGCTGTCGGGGCCCCGTACAGGAGATCACGGGGGGCCCCAGAGCCGTTGGCGTATCACCGGCCGTAGCGATGTCCCGCCCCGGCTGGTGATAGGCTGAGCCCACTGTCATGTAAGGAGCTCTGGCCGGCTTCTTACATGAGTCGGCTCAGCTACGGCCTGTGATATGCCAACGGCTCTGCAGCGTCCCCGTCCCCAGGTAGTGGAATGACGTCAGCACTACCGGACCGTGAGGCCTGTGTCGGACCAACGGGGGCTCGTAGGAAGGTATGTATGAGTTTATTTTGTTTTGTTTTTTGAGGCCCGGGCATATGTAAAACGGTACCACTACAGTTGTCCTTTAATGAAGGCTTTAAAGGGGTACTCCACTCCTAGACATCTTATCCTCGATCCAAAGGATAGGGGATAAGATGTCTGATCGTGGGGGTCCTGCCGCTGTGGACCCCCGCAATATAGCATGCTGCACCCACCTGTTTCTGCTCCGGAATCGCTGGAGGGTCTGGGTCCCGACCGCCGGAACGGAAGTCTGTGACGTCACGACTCCACCCCTGTTCCGGTGGTCAGGACCCAGACCCTCCAGTGCTTTCGGAGCAGAAACAGGTGGGTGCCGCATGCTATATTGCGATCAGACTTCTCAAGATGTCTAGGGGTGGAGTACCCCTTTAAAGAACCACATGAAAAACCACATTGATGGTGTGTTCACACATAAAGTATCCTGCGCAGGATTTGTAACTGCAGATTTGAATCTGTGTTCAGTCATTTAGTTTACATTGAAATCTGCAGCAGAAAAATCTTCCCATCAAATCTGCTTTGGGGTATGTTCACACATGCATATTTTCTGCTATAGATCGGCTTCATTTGATATTAAAATGCAGCAAATATATGCACATGTGAAGAACCCTAAAGGAAATCGGTACAGACAGGTATTGAAGTTGACACTGATAACAATACCTGGTCCTGTTCTGTGCTCTGGTTCTCCCGCAATCTTCCCCTGTGTCTTCTTTTGCCGGGGCCAACTTGGAGCATGGACAGAGCTTAGTGATGTCATGGCTGCTGCTTCTTTGCTGGGACCCGCTACTAGCAAATAGCAGCGGTGACATCACTAAGCTCAGCTCATGCTGAAAGTTGGTCCAGGAATGGAAGAAACGGTGGAAGATTGCAGGAGAACCAGAGCACCAAACGGGACCAGGTAAGAATGGTTGTCATCGGTGTCAGGTGACACTGATTACAGATTTCCTTTGTCAGCACCAGAAACCACACGGGTAACTTTGAGGTGTTTGTTTGTTTTGTTTTTTTGAACTTTAAAGGGAGTCTGACAGACAAACCCCACTAACATAAATATACAGATGGTTACTGTGGGTGATACTTAGTAAAACTATGTATTCCTTGCCACAATCCGTTCAGCCGTTCCCGAGATATAGCACAATCATGCAACATGTAAATTCTTAACTGCACTGGAGGTGGGTTTAAAGGGGTACTCATGTGGAAAACAATATTTATATTTTTGTTTTTTAAATCAATTGGTGCCAGAAAGTTACAGATTTGTAAATTACTTATTTTAAAAATCTTAATCCTTCCAGTACTTATCAGCTGCTGTATGCCCCACAGGAAGTTGTATTTCTTTATGAAGTTATTTTCTGTCTGACCACAGTGCTCTGTTGACAGCTCTGTCCATGTCAGGAACTGTCCAGAGCAGAAGAAAATCCTCATAGCAAACCTAACCTGCTCTGGACTGTTCCTGACATGGACAGAGGTGTCAGCATAGAGCACTGTGGTCAGACAGAAAATATACTAAAGAAAAGAACTTCCTCTGTAGTATACAGCAGCTAAGTACTGTAAGGATTAAGATTTTTTTTTTTAATAGAAGTAATTTACAAATCTGTCTAACTTTCTGGCACCAGTTGATTACATTTTACAGCTGTACAATTTACGGTAAAAATGACATGTGTTCTTTATTCTTTGGGTCAATACAATTAAAATGATACCCATGATAACATACTTTTCTATTGTTGCACTAAAAAAAATCGCAAACTGATCAACCAAATTAGTACATTTAAAATCCCCCCTATTTTGAAGACCTATAACTTTTTTTCATTTTTCCGTATAAGCGGCTGTATGAGGGCTCATTTTTTGCATCGCGATCTGTACTTTTTATTGATACTATATTTGCTTATATCAAACTTTTTTTAACCTTTGTTTATAAAAATTTTTGGAATAAAATGTTATAAAAAAAGCAGCTATTTTGGTCTTTTTTTTTGTTTTTTTTTTACGTACACTCCGTTCACCATATGGTATCATTAACATTTTATTTTAATAGTTGGGATATTTACGCACGCGGCGATACCAAATATGTATATATTTTATTTACACTTTTTGGGGGTGAAATAGCGTTTATTATACATTTATTATACTTTTATTTTTACACTTTAATAGTCCTCATAGGGGACTATTTATAACAATCATTCGATTGCTAATACTGTGCTATGCATAGGACATAGCACTGATCAGTATTATCGGTCATCTTCTGGTCTGCTTGATCGCAGATCAGAGAGGGAGTCGGCCGGAGCAAGGTGAGGGGACCTCCAGCCGCCATGCTGGATGATCTTATCGCTGCAGCAGTGCTGCGGGCTATCCAATCATCCATTCAAAGTACCACAATGCTGCAGATGCCGTGGTCTGTATTGATCATTGCATCTGAGGGGTTAATGGTGGACATCCGTGCGATTGCAGATGTCCGCCATTGCAGGCGGGTCCCTGGCTGCTATCAGCAGCCGGGACCTGCCGCGCATTACGCGAGCATCGCTCCGATGCTCGCCGTTATGCATAGGATGTAAATGTACCTCCTGGTGAGTTAAGTACTGCTCACAGGACGTACATTTACGTCCTGCATCGTTAAGGGGTTAAAGACTATCTGCACCATGAAAGGTGAGGACTATTGGGGTGCCATAAACAGGACCCTGGGGATGACATGAGTGGTGCAGATCATCTTCAAACCCGCCTCCAATGCAGTTAAGTTTAAATAGAGCTTCACAGTACTGGCCATTTAAAAATCCACTTAATTTTCTTTTAAAATCCATGTACAAAAGTGTGGTGCAAGACAGTCATGACACAGGTGAAATACTTCTTCTGACACGTTTCCGCCCTACTGGGCCTTAGTCATAGTCAGTTAAGAGTTTAGTTGCATATTGTAAGGTGGTTCTATATCCCAGGAACAGCTGACTGGATTGGGGTAAGTAATACATAGATTTACTCAGGATCACCCATACTAACAATGTGTATATTCAGGTTAGTTTCCTTTTAATACCCATGTTAAACTACCCTAATGCCAGCTAACTGATCAGTATAATGTGAGCATTAGGAATATCTGCTGGGACGGTTATAGAGCGCTCTTCTAATCTTTCATGCTTTCTCCAAGTTTGTACCATTTAAAGAGTACCTGTCATTTGGAAAAACATTCAACATGTCCTAACTATGTCCAAAGTTTTGATCAGCAGGGTTCTTGAGTGTTCAGACCTCCGCAGATCAGTGCTGCTGTGCGCCTCTCTCCCTGCTTTGTGTTATGGGAACTAGACATGATCCATAGACTAACATTGCTTTTCTCCCGATCAGCTGATATGTAGCCGGGAGAGAACGTGCTGAGCGCGAACTTCTGGCTTGTTCTGACCAGTGGCGATCTGAAAACTCAAACTTGTCGCTAGGACATGTCAAGTTTCTCCCAAACACAATGCCCATTTAACTCCATGATAGTCAATGAGATTTGTTAAAATGTTTTGAAATGTTAACTAGTTAGAACTTGCCATCTATGGCCAGCATCTGAACACTATGTGCTGAATTATGTTTTCCTGTGACATTTGTTAAGCTAGTGAGGAGGAATGTTGTCTAATGAAGAGCATGTTCTGAGCTTTGTTGTTGAAAATGAAATGTACTTACGTCTGATACGTGGTATTTAACAGTACACGGTGTTTCTGCATTCCATGACTTGGTGATTGTTGTGCCTGGGGCAGTTTATAATAATAGTAAAAGGTGATGTAATTGAGGCTTAAGCTTGCACAGAGCCTGTAGAAACACGTGCAGCTTGCCTCCGTCATGGTTTTTTTTCAATGACTGGGTGGAAATGATTTGATACTTCCTGTCTTATAGCAGTGTCTTCAATTTTCAGGATTCGGGAGATCCAATAAGACCAAGGGATACTAGGGGTCCCAGTGCGTACATCCCCGTGTCACAGGTAAGCGTGTGTGTATGTGTGTAAAACTGTGCATTGTAGGCATGTAATGTAAATATGTAGTCCTAAACATTATATTTATTACAGTTGCCTGGGCCAATTCTGAGTGATAACATTGCTGCTGTCATGGGGCTTCATCCAGAATATCTGAGGGTATTTTGGAAGACCCAACATCAGCTTATGCGTATGGATGGAGCACTGTCCCTTCAGGAGAGACATTACTTGGCTATAATGGTAAGCAGTCATCTGTTCCATCATGATCTTTTCCAAAGCTGAACCCAATTTGGTTTGCTTTCCAGCCAATGGATTATTCAGTAGCTATGTTCACCACTTCTTGGGACTTGGGTTATCTCTCTCTCTCTGTGTGTGTGTGTGTGTGTGTGTGTGTGTGTACACACCTCTGCATAAGTCGGAGCATACATAGGGTCCGGAGATGTTCATTGTGTCTATATGCATCAGACATATCACTTGTGGTAAAAAAAATAAAAATCTTGCCAACACATACACTTTAAAACCTGTTTTGGCTCTAGCTTGATGGTTCTTGTTTTTCCTGTTCAAGGTATACACACATTGTGTAGCTGCAGTAAAGCTGCAAAGCTGTTCCACTGTTGACCAAGGGATTGAACTAGGTTTGAGCTGCAGTACCAAACTGGTTATTGGTCACATGGCACATACCGCTTCATCTGTTTAGTGTTGTGCCATTTGTACTAACTTGACCTAATCTGTGACAGGATCAATTTGATCCCTATTAAACAGCTTTTAACACCCAAACTGTAATAGACGCACATGTTGGGACCATATCAGGAATGCAGCAGATAAGAGGACCCTTCATGGTTTTTATCCTCAGTAGGAAATGGCTGTAAGGGGAAATTGGTGTAGCAGAGCCTTCTAAACTAAAGTCTGAACACCACCGGTTTCACATGCTCTATACTAAGAAAACAAAATGGAAGTGTTTTGAGACTTAGAACATTTTATTTTTGCAATTTCCCTTTGGGTTGTGATGTGCCCCTGTGATAAAGTGAGCTATCATTGTACAGACTGTTTGTCTTTTTCTGTATTACCATAATGTTCTAATAGCACTTACTTTGTTCCAGGCATCTGCAAGACACAAGTGTTTGTATTTGGTTACACTTCATACATCCTGCTTTCTTCAAAGTGGTGGTGATCCTCATTGGTTGGAAGGTCTGAATTGCGCACCTTTCAAGCTGCGCAGACTAAATGATATAAATAAGTATCTTGCTCACAGACCATGGCTGATAACAAAAGAACACATCGAGGTGAGTGGATGTGCTGGGTGGTACAGGTTGTTACATTACATTAGACTTAACTTTAGGCTTTAGTTTTGACTGATCCTATTACTCATTATTACCACATTATTGACTATTTCTACGCTGGTTACATTTGAATTACACCCATAGAAATCTATAGTAGGAGATTTTAGTTTGGTATTAGTAAAGTCCGATTTCTTGACTTGTATTGTTGGCAGTTTTGATTGTCTTCTCCTATTGGGAGAATTGTCCAAGATAACAATGTTGAAATAATTTATTTTTTTCTTCTAGTCCCTTCTTAAGTCTCCAGCTGGCTATGCCTGGTCTCTTGCAGAGTTGATCCATGCGATTGTCCTGCTCACCCACTTTCATGCACTTTCTTCTTTCATTCTGGGTAGTGGCATCTACCCTCCAGAAGGAATAGAGGGCAGTCAGCGCCCTCCTTCCCCTGATATCTCAGTTAGTGAGGTAAGTAGTCTAAGCCATTTGCTTACATGTTGTATTTACTTATAAAGCACAATAAACTTCCAGGGAGCTTTTAAATGTGACATGAAGAGGATTTACAAAGTGAATGGTGTGTTCGGGAAAAACTTAAACCTATTCCAGAATGTAAACTGAAAAGAGGGTAGGGCCCATTCTGGCCTTAACCTTTTGGGGACGCAGGGTGTACCTGTACGCCCTGCTCCCGTGATATAACGTGGGGTCTTATCGGGTCTGGCTAATACCCGTGGCTAATACTGGACAAAGTTTATCGCCATGTCTAAAGTTAAAAAAACAAAACAAAAACATTTCCATCAGCTCAGTCATGCTAATCGGCACCACCGCGTTGAAACCAGTGTCCTCATCAGCTGTATGGACATGAGGAAGGTCCCTACCTGCCTCCTCATTGTCCGATCGTCTATTCACTGCTCCGTGCCTGAGATCCAGGCAGGAGCAGTTAAGTGTCATAAACACTGATCTATGCTATGGCATTGCCCACACTGACCAATGCTATGTAATAGTAAACTATGGGGGGGGGGGGGGGCTATAACATTGCAAAAAAGTTAATGATTTAACCCCTTATCTAATAAAAGTTTGAATCACCCCCCCTCCCTTTTCCCATAAAAAACTCTAAATAAAATAAATGTGGTATTGCTGCATGCGTAAATGTCAAAACTATTAAAATATATAGATAATTACACTGCACGGCGTACAGGTAAAAAAATTCTAGAGTCCAAAATAGTGTATTTTTGGTGACTTTTTATACCATAAAAAATGAATACGACAAAATGGTACCTATAAAAACTTGAGGTTACGGTGCAAAAAAATGAGCCCTCATACATTATCCGATAAAATAAGAAAGTTATAGGGGTCAGAAGAGGACATTTTTAAACATATACATGCATGTAGTTATGATTTTTTTTCCAGAAGAAATACAAAATCAAACCTATATATAAGTAGGGTATCATTTTAATTGTATGGACCTACAGAATAAAGAGAAGGTGCAAATCTTTGCGGAAAAATGCACAGCGTACTTGTACGCCCTGCTATGTCACAGGCTCACGAGCGAGTCATAGCTGGTCCTGGTAGTTAACAGCTGCCAGGGCCAGTGTCTAATGCCAGACATCACCGATTTTTGGGGACTCGTGTCAATAACCCCTTAGGCGCGGCGATCAAAGTGGATCAGCACATCTAAAGTGAAAGTAAAACCATTCCCGGCAGCTCAGTCTGGCTGTTCAGGACTGCCACGGTGAAATCGCAGCATTCCAAACAGCATAGAGGAGCCTACCTGCCTCCTCACCGTCCGATCGGTGATCTGCTGCTCCATGTCTGCTCAGCAGGCTGGAGCAGCAGAGCGCCGATAACAATGATCAATATGGCATAGCATTGAACAGTGTATGCAATCAGAAGATTGCATGTAATAGTCCCCTATGGTGTTAAAGTGTTGTGATTTTAACCCCTCCCCTTTGCCCATAAAAAATGTAAACAAAAATAAACATAAATGTGGTATCACCACATGCGTAAAGGTCTTAACTATAAAAATATAACTTTAATTAAAGGGGTTCTCCGGTGCTTACACATCTTATCCCCTATCCAAAGGATCTGACCATAGTGATTTCTGCTGACGCTTCTGTCTGGAGCAGGAGAGGTTTGCTAGGAGGATTTGCTCCTACTCTGGTCAGTTCCTAACATATCGGCAGAGAGCACTGTGGTCAGACTGAAAAGAAATTACCGTATATGCCGGCGTATAAGACAGGGCGTATAAGACGACCCCCAACTTTTACAGTTAAAATAGAGTTTGGGATATACTTGCCGTATAAGACTACCCCTCCTACCGCGATGTACAGTACCTTGTAGTTCCCCCCCCAATATTAAGTAGGCAGTATAGTTCCCCACATTAGGCAGCATGTTCCCCCACAATTGTAGACAGTTCTCCCACATTAGGTCGGCAGCTCCCCCCACAGACATACAACTTCCAGCCATATAGAGTGTATGGCTGGAGGCTGTATCTCTGTGTACTGCCCCCCACAGTGTTCCGGTCACCGCGCCTCCGGCCCGGGGTCACAATCTACTGCTATGGCCTATGGACCATAGCAGCAGTCCCGGGACCGGAGGAGCAGTGATCGGAACACTGAAAATGACACGCCGCCGGTCACTCACCAGGCCCCGGCCAGCGCTCTTCCTCCTGCGCCTCTATGGTTGTACGCACGGGACGTCAATGATCGCCGCGTGCGTACAACCATAGAGAGGTGGAGAAGCGCAGGAGGACCGGAGGAGGACGCATGGCGGTCGGGGAATGGTTAGTGACCTGCGGACATTTTTCCGGACACAGGGATGTCCGGCATAGGAATACTTATGATGATCTTCCCGGCTTCTGTGTGCGGCTGCAGGCTGGGGCCGGCCAGAGCATGTAAAAACAAATTAATGTATACTAAAAACCAGGGTGCCTCCAGCTGTTGTGAAACTACAACTACCAGCATGCCCGGACAGCCTTTGCCTGTCCGGGCATGCTGGGAGTTGTAGTTTCACAACAGCTGGAGGCACCCTGGTTTTTAAGTATACTGTACAGTTATTAGTTTGTACATGCTCTGGCCGGCCCCCGCCTGCAGCCGCACACAGCAGCCGGGAAGATAATCATAAGTATTCCTATGCCGGACCCCAATACCCGGCGTATAGGACGACCCCCGACTCTTCAGAAGAAAATTTGGGGTTAATAAGTCGTCTTATACGCTGGGATATAAGGTAACTTAATTAAATAAGAAAAGAGCTTCCTCTGGAGCATACAGCAGCTAAGTACTGGAAGGATTAAGACTTTTTTATATAGAAGTAATTTACAAATCTGTTTAACTTTCTGGAGCCAGTTGATATGAGACTGAGTAGGACTAAATAATTCTAGACTTGTAGGATAATTGTTCTTGAGAAGAGCACAAAAAGATGTATGGAGACTTATAGGCCATTCATGTCGCACTGGTAAAAACTATGCGCCATGAAAAGCTGCACTGCAGAAGGCAACTTCTTTATTCATGTGTATAGGAAATTACATCATTGAGTCAATGTTTGGATGCTTTAAAATCTTTTGAACATTTGGGAGATTCTGGCTTGGCTTATCCCCAGAGTATTTAAATTCTACCCATTTGTTGACAGCTGTTTTGTGGTTGTTGGCCCTTATTAGTATAAAGCAGGGTGCTGGCTGGCTAGCAGAGAGGGTTGTGGGATGGAGGGGTTGTAATGGGTCATCTTAGAGCACCAAAAGTTAGTGTAGAGACTTGCATGGCATTATCTTTTCCCCTTCCCCCTCAAATGGGGATGCAGGTATGCAGTGCAACAGTGGTTTTATGAAACTTGGCTGATTCACACTTTTTTTTTTTTTTTTTGTACACAGGGAACTAGTCCTCCACGAGAAGCAGAACGTGTTCTGGCAGAGATGAAGAAGCTGGATCAGGAAGAGCATGAGGCAAGTCAAGAAGAGATGGAGACAAGATTTGAACAGGAGAAGAGAGAATGTGTAATGGTTACCTCCAATGGTAGGTAGTTTGATAAATAAAATTAAAAAAAACTTTATAGAGCTGTGCATGTGAACTCTAAATATAAAATAATTGTACTTAACAGGTGACGCAGATCATTCTGTCTACTCCCCAAGTATTCTCCGTTTCCTGGATGATCCAGATTTTGGCTACATTGACTTTAGTAGAAGAGGAGAGCAGACCCCTCCTACATTCCGTGCTCATGTAAGTCCTCCTCTATTACTCCTTCTGACAATAGTAAATAGAAAATATTTAGAAGTATGTTTTATTGTTTCAGCCTAAAACACTTCCGACATCTTTTGTTTCAAATTTTGTGATCACATGTGATTAAAGGCTGTCTTTTTTTCTGTGCTAACACTAGAATTGAATTTCCTTTTTAGGATTATACATGGGAAGACCATGGATACTCGCTATTGCATAGATTATATCCAGAGGTTGGTCAACTACTGGATGACAAGTTTCAAGTAGCCTATAACTTGACATATCATACTATTGCTTCCCACCATGAAGTAGACACTTCAAAGTTGCGTAGGGCCATATGGAACTATATCCAGTGCATCTATGGAATTAGGTAAGTAGTTGAATAAATGATTTGGATTATTATGCATAAAACGTACATTGTATTAGATTTCCTCATGTATACTTAACTGTACCCAGGTATGATGACTATGACTATGGTGAGGTGAATCAGCTGCTGGAGAGGAGCTTGAAGGTTTATATGAAAACTGTGACTTGCCACCCTGAGAGAATGACACGCCAACTGTATATTGACTTCTGGAGGCAATTTAAGCACTCAGAAAAGGTAACTTTTTTAAATACAAATTGGAGAATTGACAAGCTAATGTAACAAAGGTTAAAATTAATTTTCCTGAGCTCACTGTAATGAGAGCATCCCCATTCCTGCCTCTCACCAGTGATTGACAGCTCTAGCATCCAGTCAGAAAACAGCTAGAGCTGTCACTCATTGGCAAGAGGTGGGTCTGGATACATTTCCATTAGATGGCTTTGGGAAAAAAGAGCCTGCTTCTCAAACTGTTCAGCAGCTGACATTAAAATTGTGGTTTCTCAGTCATGAAAAAGCGCATGACTGAGAACACTATGAACTAACCTTCATCTGTCAGCAGTTTTCACAACCTCAAAACTGCTGACAGATTCACTCTAAAGTAGGTCTGTCAGTTCTCCTGACGTATTCGTTTAAAGGGCTATTCAGAAGGGGGGAAAATTTTGTTCAAATCTACTGGTGCAAGACGTGTAAATGACTTCAATTTAAAAAACATAATTCTTCCAGTACTTTTTCAGCTGCTGTATGCGCCCTAGGAAGTTGTGTAGTCCTTTCCAGTCTGACCACAGTGCTCTCTGCTGCCACTTCTGTCATGTTAGGAACTGTCTGGAGCAGGAGGTTTGCTGTATGGATTTGCTCATGCTCTGACCACTGCTCTCTGCTGCCACCTTTGTATAAGCAACTGTTCTGACTGCAAATAACTACACAACTTCCTATGGAACATACAGCAGCTAATTATTGGAAGCTGTGTTGTCCTTTCCAGTCTGACCACTCTGCTCTCTGCTGCCACCTGTCAAACTGTTCACAGCATGAGCAATTTCCCGTAGCAAACATATCTCCAGATCCTAACTTGACAGGTCGCATCAGAGAGCACTGTGGTCAGACTGGAAAGAACTACACAACTTCCTCTGGAGTAAACGGCTACTAGAAGGCTTAAGAAGTTTAAATAGAAGTAATTTACAAATATAGAGAGATATATATATAGAACTTCCTGGCACCAGCTTATATGAAAACTTTTCCCCTCGAAGTACTTGTTTCCCATAAAATTATTGCGCATTTCTTCCTCACGGTTTTATGCTATTGCTGTTGCTACTTCTGGAAATGTTTGGGCAACTGGGTGTAAAGACTTATTTTGAGATGCTAATTGCTTCCTGTTTTATTGTAGGTCCACTTGAACTTGCTGTTGCTTGAAGCCAGATTCCAAGCTGCTCTTCTATATGGTCTTAGAGCAATAACCCGCTACATGACGTGACCAAGGAAATGAATGTGCCAATTTAGGCTGTATTAATCCTGTCACTGCTGCATTTCTAATGCATATTTGCACAAATGAGGAACAATCTTGAGTCGTCTTCAGATGTACGGAGAGTTACCCCATGGTGTTATAAGCTAAATGTTGCACTCTTGTACCATGTTGGGGAATGATCTCCTTACAGTTTGAACCGTGCTGTTCAGTACACTACTGTGCACTATAACACTTTCTGTACATACAATGTATGTGATTGTATAAAATTGTTTACATGTTTTGCAGCTTTGTAGCTATTAATGTTGTGCACTGAAAAATGATCGTACACAGTAAGGTCCAGTTCTTGTTCAGTTTACATATATCCCTAAATCTGGACTGGACCTAAAGAGTTTAACCCTACCTGCCTATTTGAATCTTCATAGTCTAATTTGTAACCAAAGGAGTTGTCATTTGGGGGGGGTGGAATAAAACTGGTTTCAAACACTACCTTTGGTCCTTTTGGGCCATTCTGTGTCCAAGGCCCTAAAAGGTCTGCACATTTTAATTTTTTTTTTTTTGTTTTTTTTTTATATAGCCCAGAGGTTATATAACACTTCTCATTAACACTGTCCTACAGTTAGCTTTTACAGTTGGATTATAAAAGTCTGTCTAGATGCTGCGGTTATATTCTTGTTACTAGCGCACTGTTTCAGGTTCTCTTTTTAAAGCATCCCTACCTCAGTGTCTTATGCCAGTGAGAAGAAGCTTCTTCTGATTCTTGATGTGCCTAATAGAAATTGCCTTGGCACCCATGTGAAATCTGGCAATCTGCCTATCAACAAATTAGGCATAATATCAAAAGAACACCATAGGGTGCCTTAGCATGTATGTAATGACAGCATCTAGACACATTAACGTTTCAGAATATTAACAAAATGCACCTAACAGTTTTTAGAGTCCCCTTAGTACTGCTGCAATGTCATGCTACTGGGGACATGCTCTGTAAAAATCAGTCTCATTTACCCTCTGGCAGTTGTGTTCTTGACTATACGTCTATGTTGGTAAGAAAAGGCACATATTCTGTGCTAACAGAACAGGAATTTTTCTATTGTTTGCTCTTCAATGAATGGAGGATCTGTAGTTAAACTGGCTGTGGAGACTGAGCATGTCCTCCACTGCTTGGCTCATTAGGTGGATGTGCACATTGCTATATGCTTTGAATACTAGGTGGCACCATGCTATGAAAGTATAGCAGCAGATTTGTTTGTAAGTGGGTGCTGTATTCAAAATTTTTTAGTGGGATTTTTTTTTCACTCCAAACTTGTATTGTGGAAAATCTAAATCTAAGACAACCATTTCAGTGGGGCAACCCCTTTAAGATATGTTTTGCACTGAAGTAAGATTTAGTGATTTCTGAACTCCTAAAATGCAGTGTTCTATTCATAATAAGGTTAAATTTCTACCTCCTGGTTCAAAGGCACACTTGGCCGTGTTTCAATACTTTTATACTGTGAATGCTTTTCTCAGGTTGACTCTAAACCCTAAATGAGAAGAGTTAATTTCTTGTACTTTTTTAAATCTTTGCAATCTTTGTTTTGTTTAATGTGTGAAATTTAAATAAAGATTTTGATTATATATACACTTTTCTGTTGAGAGAAATATATATCATATTTTCATTTATTGCACTACAGCTGTATAGCTTTTCATGTTTTATCTATATACTCATGTTTTATCTATCTTTGTGCAAGCAGTGTGCTGCTGTATTCTCCTGTTGAGAGATGGTAGGTGTATATATATATATATATATATATATTCAACTTAATTTATATTTTTAGTTTAAATTGATAAAACCAATATAACTTGGGTATCTTATTTGTATGGACCCTCAGAATAAAGAACTTGTAATTTTTTCAGAAAAGAGCATGGCATCGACACAGAAGCACCCAAAAGATACACTTTTCATAGATTTTGTTTCATTCTTTGGTAAACAATGAACTTCTAGTCCCTCCTGAATTTTCATGTAGAATACTGTAGACAGATGTGACTGTACTAGTATATGTAACAGCATAGATAATGACTGGCTGCTCTAAGACATGTCAGGTTGGGGGGGGGGACATTGCTGCTGCTTTCTGATACCATCTCCCTTGGGCCCATAGATCTACAGAAGCACTCCAGCCTCAGGAGAGGGAATCGGTCGTGAGCACTAGGACACTCTGCTTTTGAGGCAAGACTTTGTGATGAATAGAACAGGGTTGGCATGTGTGTGATATATTAGCAATGTTAAGTGAGCATGTAGGTGTTGCCCATAGCAACTTGGGGCATGTTGTGAGTTGTAATTTTCCACCAGCTGCAGAGCCACAGGTTGCAGATCACCCCTCTATAGTGCAGCAGCAACTGACCCAAAACTAGTACAACTCCCAACATGCTCTACAGCTGAGTCAAAACTACAACTAGCATGTTTCACTACAACTTACAGTGCAATATACTGGTAGTAATGAATAGAGTATACAAAACAATCTAAACAATCTCAAACTGTCTGCCTGGCTATTGAAAGGGTTGTGTTAGAGAAAAAGGGTCTTTCAAAAAAGGTGATAAATACACTCCTAAAGTAAAGGATTCCACTTGCTCCATTTATCTTAAACAGCGGAATAAGTTTATGTCCTGGTGTCTGCTCTCCGCCAGATCTGCTCAACCCTGATATTCCCAGAATATTGGACTTCCTGCTGGATGGTTTTGACCTAGGTTTATCTCTAAGTAGACTAAAGGTCCAGGCGGCAGCCCTTGGCTTTTTTTTTTTTTTTTTTATGTTCGCATTGCTGAACACAAATGGGTTAAGGTTTTTTTCAGCAATTTCCAGAATAAGACCAAAGATTAATCTATCTTCCCCTTGGGATTTAAATATTGTATTATCCTTAACAAAAAACCTTTTGCGCCTTTGTCAGAAACAACTATCGGGTTCCTTATCTGGAAAACAATGTTTCTTGTGGCAATAACATCTGCCAGAAAAGTGAAATCCAAGCCTTGTCTATTGATTATCCTTACCTTATTGTACTCGAAGATGAGATTATTTTAAAACCTAATCCTGCTTTCCTCCCAAAAGTGGTATCTAATTTTCATAGATCCCAAGACAATTCTTCCCTCTTTCTGCACCAGTCCCAAAAACAGTAAGGAAGAAGAATTCCATAAGCTGGATGTTAGTGGTTTTACACTATGTAGCGACCACTAGAAACTGGAGAAAAGATTTTATCTTTATTCAGTATCAAGGACCAAACAGAGGAAAGAAAGCATCGAAAAACTAAATTTCCAGATGGATTGTCAGCTATCAGTCATTCATATACTTCTGCGGGTCAAGATGTTCCGGTAGGCATCAAAGCTCATTCCACTAGGGCTGTTTCAGTCTCGAGGGGGGGGTCCAGCAGAGGCCCAGCCCTCCTTGTTTGGAGGAGCATCCTGGACCTCCGTTAACCCACTGTTTGGGGTGTTATCCTACTGTGCTCTAAGCAGCGGTACTCCGGCACCGCCACCTGCCTCCCTTCTCCCTCTGTCATGTCGTCCCGGCACGTTTACCTTAGGTAGCGTGGACGAGGGGGTTCGGAGCTACGGCGTCCTCGCGTGGGAGCTCCAAGGCTGCGGCCTTCTGGGAGGCGGGGCTTACAGGTCACATCAGCGTGATTGCTGGGGAGGAGAGGGGTGCAGGACAGGCGGACGTGATGTCAGACGCCAAGGTCCGGGCCTTCCAGGGCGGGAGATTTAAAAAGGAAGTTCGTTCTGCCACTCTGCCTCCACTGCACAGAGGACACCCGTCTGAAGCTGCAAGAGTGTATGCTGTTGTCCTCAAGGAGGGAGAAGTTTTGAGGAAGATGAGCTCCACTGGGGATGCTTCTTTCAAACAAGATCGTGAGGATTCCAGATCTTCTACCACGGTACTGTTTCTTGCGGAGTTTTCTTAGTGTTTGTTTCTTAGGATATTCCTAGGAAGGTGGTCAAGAAGTCTAAGCATGAGACATGCCTTATGTGTAAGGTTACATTAGCATCTGATTACCCTAAGCCTAATTGTCCAGATTGTATTGATAGAATCATTGCTGCAGGTGGGTGTAGATGTTTTTGATATGAAGAAAAAATAAAATTGTCTAAGTTTTTTTAGTATCGCCATCTTTAATTATGCAAATGCAGAAACATGGTTAAGAGCCAGATGGAGTCCACCCTGAAAGGGTTTCTACCAGTTGTTACCCCTCCGCAGCCGGAAGTGGTCCCTGTTGAGGAGGAAGGTTTGATTTCTATCCATTTTGATTCAGGTATTTCATTTTATCTGATAATGGGTTATTAGATTCTGTACTATGAGGTAGTCATAGTTATATATTCCCTACAGGGGATGACTCCCGTTCATCGGAGGATGACTTGTCGGGGGAAGCCTCTTTTTCTGACGGAGGATTCTGAGCAACTAATTGAAGCTGTGAGATCCACATGGGGCTTGAGGAGGCTAAAGAGCAAAAGTCTATTCAGGACATTATGTTTGAAGGCCTTGAAGAGAGAAAAAGGAGGGTTTTTCCAGTGCATAGAACCATCTCTAAGAAGGAGTGGGGGTTCCCAGATAAGACTTTCATCCCTAGAGCTATTAAAAGGAAATGCCCTTTTTTGGAGGCTGATACCAAACATTGGGATAGCCCTCCTAAAATTGATGTAGCGATAGCTAAAGTCTCCAGGAAAGGGTCCTTGCCTTTTGAAGATTTGGGTACCCTAACAGACTCTATGGACATTTTTCTTAAAAGGGCTTGGGAGACTTCAGAAGCTGCCCTAAAGCCCTCAGTAGCTGGTACCACTGTGGCAAGGTCCTTGGTGATGTGGGTTGACCAGTTGTCTGCTTTTCTTCAGAATGATGGGCCCAAGGAGCAGACTCTTTATTGGCATCAATTTAAAAAAGCCTCTGCTTTTCTGGCGGATTCATCCTCCGATACTGTCAGGTTATCCGCCAGATCTGCGGCACTTTCAAACCCCGCCAGAAGAGCTCTCTGGATTAAAAATTGGTCAGGGAAAAGTGGCTCAAAAAGTAGGTTGTGTGCCATCCCCTGTGAAGGAGAATTTTTGTTTGTGTCAGTCCTCTGATGTACTAGATAAGGCGGGTGATAGGAAAAAAGGGTTCCCATCCTCCCAGCCACCTAGACAAAATAGACCTTTTCATTTTAAGGGGAAAAGAGGTGGACACAATAAAAATAGAGATCCTTCTAATAAGTGGAAGTTTTCTCGCAAAGGGAGTCGTTTTATGTTCAATCCACCTAGTACTTCCACCAAAAAGCCTGACGCCCAATGACGGGATCTCCTAGTAGGTGGCAGACTTAAAATGTTTTTTTCCAGAGTGGGAAAGGATTTCCAATAGTTCTTGGTTGATCCAGACTATTCGTGACAGTCTCAGTTTAGATTTTGTTAGTTTGCCACCTACTCAGTTCTTGGTTAATAAACCCTTCAGGTCTTCAGTCTTCATTACAGGGAGAGGTTTTATCCCTCATTGAAAAATGTGTTTTGGTTCCTGTCCCCCCCCACAAGAGCAGGGCTTGGGGTTTTATTCCACTCTTTTTCTTGCGGGGAAACCTAATGGGACATTCAGGGTGATTATTAATTTGAAACCTCCGAATCGTTTTTTTTTAAATTTATAATAGTTTTAAGATGGAGACAATAAAATCCAGTTAACCTTTTGTTTAAGGATTGTTTTATGTAGTCTTTAGATTTTAAAAGATGCATATCTTCATGTCCCTATCCATCCGGATTACCAAAAATATTTGAGAATTGCAGTTTTTATAAATTCTCAGCACCTCCATTTACAATTTTGTGCCCTGCCCTTTAGTATAGCCGTTGCCCCTAGGGTATTTACAAAGGTAATTTCTGAGATGGCAGCCCATATTAGAGAGGGATGTTATTTTTATTCCTTACCTAGATGACTTTCTGCTGGTAGCTGAGTCAGAAGTCAAGGTAAAGTTTTTTGTCTCACTGTTGATATCCTCCATAAGTTGGGCTGGCTTATTAATTGTGAAAGTTCTCCCTCTCAGCAAAATTTTTTGGGGTATTTTACTCGACTCTTCTGTACAAAAGTATTTTCTCCCTCTAGCTAAGGTAGAGAAGATTGTCTTCAGTTAGATAGGTCATTAGACCCGTTTTAGGTCTATTCCAGCAGTCCCCTGAGCTCATTTACATCCTTGGGCCCTACAATTAGAACTCCATGAGTCTTGGGCTGGTTCCCAACGGGATCTGGATAGGTGCATTGTGTTAACCCCTCAAGCACTTACCGCTCTAGAGTGGTGGTTAGTGTCTGATAACCTTTCTAAAGGGGTAGATTGGGCTTGTCAAGACCCTGTTTGGGGGGGGGGGGGGGGGCTCATATAAATAACCTAAACTTTCAAGGATCTTGGGAAGATGAGGTGGTGGCTAAATCCTCTAATTTTAGGGAGCTTTTAGCGGTATCTAGAGCTCTTGAATCTGCCAGTGAGATCATTAGAGGTACAAATGTAAAGATCTTAGATAATACCACCACAGTGTCATAAATAGACAAGGAACTATGAGAAGTCCATCCCTTATGAATTTATCTTTTCAGGTCCAGTCTTTTGCAGAATCCCATCTGAAGTCAATCTCTGCAGTGCATATCAAAGGAGACTTACATTTCAGGGCAGACTTTTTAAGCCGTCATTCAATTTTGCAAGGAGAATGGCTGTTGAATCCAAAGATTCCGCAACATTACAGCTCTTTGGGGAACCCCTCAAGTGGATCTTTTTGCCACCAGACTCAACAAACAGGTCAAACTTTCTATCCCTAAATCCAGCAGGCAATCCCTTAGCGGTGGATGCACTTTCACAAACTTGGATTTGGGACTTGGCCTACGCCTTTCCTCTCCTGGCCCTAATTCTCAGGGTCATAAGGAAGATAAAGGAAGACAGTCATTCTAATCGCCCCATTCAGGCCATGAAGAGCGTGGTTCTCTTGTCTAAGGACTATGGGGGATATTTGTGCTCAGGCTCCATACATGTACTAGTAACAGGAAAGATTGCCTACATACCTATACAAGATCTTACCCTAGCATAGCGGTCTGAGTTGTGCCATAACTGCGTAATGAGGGCACGCCTATAGAGGGCATGCCCCATAGTGAAGCAATAAAATAAGGGAGGGTTCCACAAACGACACGTGCTCCGCCCCTGTAGGAGAGGGGGAAGTTATATACACACGCCCCCACCTGTTCCCAATAAGCCCCACCTGGAAGTGCAAGGAGTCATTAATTACTTCCGCCCCTCGCACAAACACAGCCCGGCGGGCTCTACACTTGTGCTCAGGCTCCATACATGTACTAGTAACAGGAAAGATTGCCTACATACCTATACAAGATCTTACCCTAGCATAGCGGTCTGAGTTGTGCCATAACCGCGTAATGAGGGCACGCCTATAGAGGGCAAAAAGCAACCATGCTAGGATAAATCCAATTCCTGAAATAACACATCCTACAACCATGATCAATCTTCACATACCCGAAGTAGACTATACCTAGTGAGCTGAAACAGTAGCCTCAACCAACTAGAGGTGGTAACCATACCTTGGAAACTGGTAGTAACGTCCATCTGTAAAGAAACAACCTGAGAATGATAACACTCCCTGCCAAATATACTAACTGAACTCTACCTATTACCATCCCTATTTGTGACATTACTTCAAATGGACACGGAAAGGCTAACGTCATGGCAGGTCTGACAAGCACCAATCCCCTGCTTATTTAAGAGGCAAAAACTAAACTGACTGGTAAATGACAAGAAATACCCATCTACCTGATAGACCATGTGGGTCATGTAGCCTGACAAGGTTCATGAAGGCACCTTACCTGATTGAGACTAACAACAGACATGCCTAACTAGCCTGAACATACCACATCCCGATACATGCTGAATGCAACCATGAACTCGGAGAAGTTGAGTTTCCTGCAAAGGCTAGCATCCCTGCTTTTGAACATCACTGTCACTTCCCCACAAGACACCATCTTGGTGTCATTGACATCATGGGATGCTATCAGCAGAGCGGCCAGGTTTATGTCCTTCCCCTCTATGACCTCTTTGTGTATGCTGGCCGGGACATTGGATTCAGGGGCCACGCTTAAGTCCTCACAAGCCGTACCTGGGACGAGAGCCCTTGACGTGGATGCCCCGGGGGTGGGCTGACCTCCACCTGAACCGGTGGTACAGGGACCATGATATCAGCAACGGGCGCTGCCTGGGTGGCAGCCCTGTCCCTTTTCAAGGAGTCAAGTCTGTCCTGAAACCCCATCATTGATGACAGCACGGAGGTCATCATCTGGAGTAGCTGCCCGGACTGTGCGCTCTCTCTTGCTGCAAAAGGTACTCCCCTCCTAAGCAACTCTTCCATGATCCTAGGGATCGTCCACACTCGATAAGAAGAGACGCTGCCTCTATCCGAAGCCCTGGCTGGAGTCTCCGGAATTGACAGAGTTATAGTTAGTACGGTCGAAAAAAGACATATGTCCATCAAGTTCAACCAGGGAATTAAGGGGTAGGGGTGTGGCGCGATATTGGGGAAGGGATGGGATTCTATATTTCTTCATAAGCATTAATGTTATTTTGTTCCAGGAATGTATCTAATCCTGTTTTAAAGCTGTTAATTGTTCCTGCTGTGACCAGTTCCTGAGGTAGACCGTTCCATAAATTCACAGTCCTCACTGTAAAGAAGGCGTGTCGCCCCTTGAGACTAAACTTTTTCTTCTCCAGACGGAGGGAGTGTCCTCAATATCGGATGCGTTGGACATGCTGACTGGCAACCTGCAACTGCCTCCCCAACTGCAAAACAACGTCACCAGGAGCTAAGCCCTGAAGAGAAACAAAACGTTCGTGTACAATCACTCACAGATGACGGGACATGTGTGATGCAACGTCTCCCATATGGAGTGAAAAGTCTCTGTGTGGCTGAATAGGTGTGCTGTATGCAGCCTGTGCGGTGGGGGAAGTAATTTATATGATATATTATATGCCAGACTATATCTATATATATATATATATATATATATATATATATATACTTTTTTTTTCTTTTTAGCACTATTTTTAACCTATAGTCGATATTGCTCTGAAGACGTGTCAGTAACAATATGGGTAAACGATTTGCCCCCCAAAGACGTGTCGGGTATGATGGGCTAGTCATTTATGCTATCACTACGTATGTCGGTATTGCTCTGAAGACGTGTCAGTAACAATACAAAAAATGATCTGCCCCCCAAAGACGTGTCAGGTATGATGGGCTGATCACTTATACTACCGCTATCCCCAATTGATATTGCTCTGGAAGACGTGTCAGTAACAATATGAAAAAGCGAGTTGCCACCCGAAGACGTGTCAGGTATGACGGGCTCCCCACTTATGCTACTGCTATTTGAGTTCGCACTGAATGAAAAAGTACTCAAGGTGAAGAGGCACAGCAGGATGCCGCTCCTGTATACATGAATGAACCAATGACTGTGGAGTCGGGACTGCTGTGAGCCGACCTAAGGTGGGGTTTTTGTGTGTGCAAGCAGGATGCCGCTCCTGTATGCCTGAATGAACCAACCACTGTGGAGTTGGGACTGCTGTGGGCCGACCTAAGGTGGGGTTTTTGTGTGTGTAAGCAGGATGCTGCTCCTGTATGCCTGAATGAACCAACCACTGTGGAGTCGGGACTGCTGAGAGACGACCTAAGGTGGTTTTTTTTGTGTGTGTAAGCAGGATGCCGCTCCTGTCTGCCTGAAATGAACCAACCACTGGGGAGTCGGGACTGCTGTGAGCCGACCTAAGGTGGGGTTTTGTGTGCGCAAGCAGGATGCTGCTCCTGTGTGCCTGAAATGAACCGACCACTGGGGAGTCGGGACTGCTGTGAGCCGACCTAAGGTGGGGTATTGTGTGTGTAAGCAGGATGCTGCTCCTGTGTGCCTGAAATTAAACGACCACTGTGGAGTCGGGACTGCTGTGAGCCGACCTAAGGTGGGGTATTGTGTGTGTAAGCAGGATGCTGCTCCTGTGTGCCTGAAATGAACCGACCACTGGGGAGTCGGGACTGCTGTGAGCCGACCTAAGGTGGGGTATTGTGTGTGTAAGCAGGATGCTGCTCCTGTGTGCCTGAAATGAACCGACCACTGGGGAGTCGGGACTGCTGTGAGCTGATCTGAGGTGGGTTTGTGAGTGTGCCAGCAGCTGAGGACTGCCGTATGTGTAAAATATAAGTATATTTATTATTATTGTTTATTTTATTATTTTTTTATTTTTTTTTATTTATTTTTTTTTTACACACACCTGTAACTGGCAAGATGCTGATGATGTATAGGGTTGGACTGAGATGTCAGCGCGCCAGCATCATGTGATACCCTGAGTCACCTGCACACATGACCACCGGTGCTGGGATGACGTTACAGACTGCGCAGCGGCGTGCATGGTGCTTTGGATACCAGTGCAGCCGCTGATCAGTGACGTGGACCTGCAAACGTGACCGAAGGTAGGCGGGCTGTGAGGGGAATATTGCCACCAGGGGTGACACCATGGCCACCAGGTGAAACAACGGCCGGTGGCGGAGCGAACCGCCGGCCAAGACAAACACAATGAGTGAGGATACCACGGCAGGTAAATATTTAAAAAGTGAAGAAAACGACCAGACCGTTACCTCGCATTAGCGAGGCAACGGGACTTACCTGTACTGGCAAACTTCTAACTTTGTATAACCACCGAAAACGCAACTTCTCTCCCTCCTAGCGTATGAGCTCACAGCAGTGCTTCTGTAAAGAGAACACTGCAAACGCAACACACGCCCAGAAGAGGGGGATTGTGGACCTTTTATAGTCCTCCGTCCCACAAACCCAGTCTTGCAGACTGATTACATGTGGTATGACTCTATGAGGTATGAGTACGATAAGCAGTATAATGCTGTAAACATGCTATGAGCCCGTGGCCACAACCGCACGAAACAATGAATGCGGTGAACATGTGAACAATTTAAGAACCGTGAGCGTGTGACCATTATAACTATATAAGATGCTCTACTCGTGTGCACCTTGTACCAGTAATGTGTGTATGCCCATTATAACCCAAGCGTATGAACTGTATGGATACCATGATCGTGCAAATAACGAATATTACACTGTGTATACTATGATTTAATTAGATGTAGCCTATGTTATATCTCTACAGAGCATTGCACCCTACTGTTTACCGTATGCTATATTGAAACAAGACACTCTGCAGAGCATTGCACCACCACATACAGCATATGCTACCCAGCAACGAGATCCTCTTCAGAGTATTGCACCACACCAAACACAGTACATGCCACCCTGTGTTGCAACAAGACCCTTTGCAGAGCACTGTACCACACTGCACATACTAACTGTAACGACCCTCTGCAGAGCATTGCACTATACCCCATATAATATGTTATATTGAAACCATCCCATCTGCAGAGCATTGCACTAACTGTATAAAGTTTGTTTGGAATGAGACCATCTGCAGAGTATTGCACTATACTGTATATTGTATATATTATATTGTAACGAGACCATCTGCAGAGCATTGCACCATAACTGTTTATCATGTATACTATATTGTAACAAGACCATCTGTAGAGCATTGCACCACAACTGTACATCATGTATACTATATTGTAACGAGACCATCTGCAGAGCGCTGCGCCATAACTGTATATCATGTATACTATATTGTAACGAGACCATCTGCAGAGCGCTGCACCATAACTGTATATCATGTATACTATATTGTAACGAGACCTGTAGAGCATTGCGCCATAACCATATATCATGTATACTATATTGTAACGAGACCATCTGCAGAGCGCTGCACTATACTGTTATACAGTACATGTTATATTGTTACGAGACCCTTTGCAGAGCATTACACTGTACCGTATACTGCAAGGGCACCATATACCCCGCAGAGCACTGCAGCACACAGCAAAAGTTATATTGAAACGACTCTTTGCAGAGCATTGCACCACACTGAATACAGCAAAGATATTAAAACAACCCTCCGCAGAGCATTGCACTATACTTTAGGTTAACGATAGCAGACAAGTCGACAGGACCACCTAACGAGCGGCCATACAGAGAACTGGGCAGCTGCCGCAACCTGTCCCAAGGGCATAGACAATTGTAGTTGTGCGGGTGGCGGGCGGTCCACCTGCTGCCATGAGGCAGCTAGCGGGTTGCACGAGATGCTGAGGCCGTGCCACCCCCAGCACCGATTTAACTCACCTGCTTGCTGCCTGGACCCCACTACTGCTGCGGGCAGAGCCAACCAGAACCATACCTGCCCTATATTACCTTATAATCAGAGTGAGACACAGCATCCCCAGATAAGACAGCCAGCGGAGCTGCCAGGATGCCGCGCCTTTTAGAACATGATGCATTCTAGTCTATTTTAGACGGAAATGCATTGGAAAATGCATTGATGCTGAGTTTATCAAAAGCGACTTTTCAGCGACAAGTCGCATCGGCTGAACGTACGCCGAAATGTCAGACCATGTTGGAGCAGGTTTAAATAGTCTAAAGCATAGATCCTGAAGTCAATAAGCAGAATTTATCAAGAGCCGTGCGCCTTATGATAAATTAGGCACACAATAGACCAGCCTAACCCTCTGTAGTTTGGTCTATATTGATGCGGGACATAGACAGCTTTGATAAATATCCCCCTATGTCTCTAGCAGATCCTTGGGTTCTTCGGGAGATCCAGGACCTTCTCAGTCCAAGCCTGGTCCTTCATCCAGATGTCCGCAACCTTCATCTGACGGCTTGGCTCTTGAGAGGATGATCCTCAAATCCAAGGGTCTATCGGATGCTGTAATCTCCACATTACAATACAGTAGAAAACCCGTGACTAACAAAATTTATTTTAGGATTTAGAAGTTTTTTTTTCCCTTCTCAGACTCTGCTGTTGTTAATTTAGACAGGCCGAATTATGCTTCTATTCTTGATTTTTCGCAGAAAGGACTTGAGAAGGGATTAAGGGCTGCCACACTCAAAGTACATGTAGCTGCTCTAGGAGCATTATATGGGCAGAAGATTGCTAATCATCCCTGGGTGTTGAGATTATTTTAAGTCTGTTTCCAAAATGCAAAATGCTATTTAGTCAACCAGCTGTTTCTCCTTGGTATCTTACTTTGGTGCTCTGTAGGAGTCTTTTTGAGACCTTCTCTTCTATACCCCTTAAGGTTTTGGTTCAAAAGACGGCCCTTATAGCTGTCACATGTGCCAGAAGGGTTGGGGAGCTAGCAGCTCTATCCACTAGAGAACCCTATATTCAAATTTTAGACGATAGGATTATTTTAAGACCTGACCTTGCTTTTTTGCCTAAAGTTGTTTCAGATTTCCATTTATCCCAAGAAGTTGTCCTTCCTCAGAAGGTGAAAATTTGTTCCATATGCTGGATGTCCGTAGATGTGTAATACAGTATTTGGAAAGGACTAAAGATTTTAGGAAATCAGATTAACTGTTTGTCCAGTTTTAGGTCCCAATAGGGGAAATGGTGTTAGAGCAGACACCATTGGAAGGTGGGTTAGGCAGGCCATTGTTGCAGCTTATTCCTCTGCAGGTCTGTCTCCTCCAGACAACCTGAGAGCCCACTCTACTAGAGCAGTCGCCTCATCTTGGGCAGAGAAAAGAGGTGCTTCTATTGCTCAGATCTGTAGGGCGGCTACTTGGTTGTCCCCACATACTTTCTTTTGGCACTATAGGCTCAGGGTTGACGATCTATCCTCCTTGGCTTTTGGGCACAAAGTTCTTCAGGCGGTGGTCCCTCCCTAGTTTCTACTCTGGTATTCTCTCTGGTGGTGCTGACGTGACAACGAGGAAATAGAATTACCGGTGAGTAATTAACGGCTTTCTCAAATCAACTGGTGCCAGAAAATTACAGATTTGTAAATTACTTCTATTAAAAACATCTTAATCCTTCAAGTACTTAGCTGCTGTATGCTCCAGAGGAAGTGGAGTTGTTTGTTTCTGTCTGACCACAGTGCTCTCTGCTGACGCCTCTGTCAGGAACTCTCTAGACAGAAAAGAACTCAACTTCCTCTGGCGCATACAGCAGCTAAGTACTGGAAGGATTATGATTTTTTTTAATAGAAGTAATTTACAAATTTCTTTAACTTTCTGGAGCCAGTGAATTTGAGAAATTGTTTTTCACCAGAGTTACCCCTTTAACCCCTTAAGGACACAGCCCATTTTCACCTCTAGGACGCAGCCCTTTTTTGCACATCTGACCACTGTCACTTTAAACATTAATAACTCTGGAATGCTTTTACTTATCAATCTGATTCCGAGATTGTTTTTTCGTGACATATTCTACTTTAACATAGTGGTAAATTTTTGTGGTAACTTGCATCCTTTCTTGGTGAAAAATCCCAAAATTTGATGAAAAAATTGAAAATTTAGCATTTTTCTAACTTTGAAGCTCTCTGTTTGTAAGGAAAATGGATATTCCAAATATTATTTTTTTTGGATTCACATATACAATATGTCTACTTTATATTTTCATCATAAAATTGACATGTTTTTACTTTTGGAAGACACCAGAGGGCTTCAAAGTTCAGCAGCAATTTTACAATTTTTCACAAAATTTTCAAACTCGCTATTTTTCATGGACCAGTTCAGGTTTGAAGTGGATTTGAAGGGTCTTCATATTAGAAATACCCCATAAATGACCATTACAAAAACTGCACCCCCCAAAGTATTCAAAATGACATTCAGTAAGTGTTTTAACCCTTTAGGTGTTTCACAGGAAAAGCAGCAAAGTGAAGGAGAAAATTCAAAATCTTCATTTTTTACACTTGCATGTTCTTGTAGACCCAATTTTTGAATTTTTACAAGGGGTAAAAGGATAAAATTTATACTTGAATTTGTAGCCCAATTTCTCTCGAGTAAGCACATACCTCATATGTCTATGTAAATTGTTCGGCGGGCGCAGTAGAGGGCTCAGAAGCGAAGGAGCGACAAGGGGATTTTGGAGAGTACGTTTTTCTGAAATGGTTTTTTGGGGGCATGTTGCATTTAGGAAGCCCCTATGGTGCCAAAACAGCAAATAAAAAAAACATGGCATACCATTTTGGAAACTAGACCCCTTGAGGAATGTAAAAAGGAATTAAGTGAGCCTTAATACCCCACAGGTGTTTCATGACTTTTGCATATGTAAAAAAAAAATTATAATTTTTCACTAAAATGTGTGTTTCCCCCCAAATTTCACATTTTTGCAAGGGTTACTAGCAGAAAATACCCCCCAAAATTTGTAACCCCATCTCTTCTGAGTATGAAGGTACCCCATAAGTTGACCTGAAGTGCATTACGGGCGGACTACAATGCTCAGAAGAGAAGGAGTCATATTTGGCTTTTTGAGAGCAAATTTTGCTCGGGGGGCATGTCGCATTTAGGAAGCCCCTATGGTGCCAGGACAGCAAAAAAAAACGACATGGCATACCATTTTGGAAACTAGACTCCTTGAGGAACGTAACAAGGGATAAAGTGAACCTTAATACCCCACAGGTGTTTCACGACTTTTGCATATGTAAAAAAAATATTTTTTTTTTTACCAAAAATGCTTGGTTTAGCAAAAATTTTACATTTTCAAAAAAAGGTAATAGCAGAAAATACCCCCCAACATTTGAAGCCCAATTTCTCCCGATTCAGAAGACACCCAATATGGGGAGGAAAAGTGCTCTGCTGGCGCACTACAGGTCTCAGAAGAGAAGGAGTCACATTTGGCTTTTTGGAAGCAAATTTTGCTCTGGGGGCATGCCGCATTTAGGAAGCACCTATGGTGCCAGGACAGAAAAAAAACAACACATGGCATACCATTTTGGAAACTAGACCCCTTGGGGAACGTAACAAGGGGTAAAGTGAACCTTAATACCCCACAGGTGTTTCACGACTTTTGCATATGTAAAAAAAAAATATTTTTTTTACACTAAAATGCTTGTTTTCCCCCAAATTTTACATTTATACAAGGGATAATAGCAGAAAATACCCCCCAAAATTTGTAACCCCATCCCTTCTGAGTATGGAAATACCCAATAAGTGGACGTGAAGTGCACTTGGGGCGAACTACAATGATCAGAAGAGAAGGAGCATCATTGAGCTTTTGGAGAGAGAATTTGGCCATGTGCATTTCCAAAGCCCCCCGTGGTGCCAGAACAGTGGACCCCCCACATGTGACCCCATTTTTAAAACTACACCCCTCACGGAAGGTAATAAGGGGTGCAGGGAGAATTTACACCCCACTGGCATTTGACGGATCTTTGGAACAGTGGGCTGTGTAAATTAAAAATTTTATTTTTCATTTTCACAGACCCCTGTTTCAAAGATCTGTCAGACACCTGTGGGGCGTAAATGTTCACTGTACCCCTTGTTACATTCCGTGAGGGGTGTAGTTTCCAAAATGGGGTCATATGTGGGTATTTATTGTTTTGCACTTATGTCAGAACCGCTGTAAAATCAGCCACCCCTGTGCAAATCACCAATTTAGACCTCAAATTTACATGGTGCACTCTCACTCCTGAGCCTTGTTGTGCGTCCCCAGAACACGTTGCGCCCACATATGGGGTATCTCCGTCCTCAGGAGAAAATGCGTTACAAATTTTGGAGGCTTTTTTTCTTTTACCGCTTGTAAAATTTTAAAGTATGGGGCAACACCAGTATGTTAGTGTACAAAAATGTTTTTTTTTTACACTAACATGCTGGTGTAGACCCCAACTTTACCTTTTCATAAGGGGTAAAAGGAGAAAAAGCCCCCCAAAATTTGTTAGGCAATTTCTCCCGAGTACGGCGATACCCCATATTTGGCCCTAAACTGTTGCCTTGAAATACGCCAGGGCTCCAAAGTGAGAGCGCCATGCGCATTTGAGGCCTAAATTAGGGATTTGCATAGGGGTGGACATAGGGGTATTTTACACCAGTGATTCTCAAACAGGGTGCCTCCAGCTGTTGCTAAACTCCCAGCATGCTTGGACAGTCAATGGCTGTCCGGAAATGCTGGGAGTTTTTGTTTTGCAACAGCTGGAGGCTCCGTTTTGGAAACATTGCTGTAGGATACGTTTTTCATTTTTATTGGGGGGGAAGGGGTGGTGGTGGGGGGGGCAGTGTACGTGTGTATATGTAGTGTTTTACTCTTTATTTTGTGTTAGCGTAGTGTAGTGTTTTTAGGTTACATTCACACTGATGGCGGATTACACTGAGTCTCCCGCTAGGAGTTTGAGCTGCGGCTGCTGCAGCTCAAACCTGAAGCAGGGAACTCACTGTAATCCGCCGCCAGTGTGAATGTAACCTGTACATTCACATGGGAGGGGGGGGGGGGGCCAAAACTACAACTCCCAGCATGCACTGACAGAACGTGCATGCTGGGAGTTGTAGTTTTGCAACAGCTGGAGGCACACTGGTTGGAAAATACTGAGTTAGGTAATAGAACCTATTACCTAACTCGGTATTTCCCAACCAGTGTGCCTCCAGCTGTTGCAGAACTACAACTCTCAGCATGTACTGATTGCCAAAGAGAATGCTGGGAGATGTAGTTATGCAACAGCTGGATGCACGCAAGTACAACTCCCAGCATGCCGAGACAGCCATTTGCTGTTCCTGAATGCTGGGAGTTGTAGTTTTGCAAGATTTAGAGGGGTTCAGGCTGGAGATCACTGACAGTGGTCTCTAAACTGTGGCCCTCCAGATGTTGCAAAACTACAAATCTCAGCATGCTAAGACAGCAAACTGCTGTCTGAGCATGCTGGGAGTTGTAGTTTTGTAATATCTGGAGGGCTACAGTTTAGAGACCACTGTCAGTGATCTCTAGCCTGAACCCCTCTAAATCTTGCAAAACTACAACGCCCAGCATGCCAACACAGCAAACAGCTGTCAAGGCATGGTGGGAGTTGTAGTTTTGCAACATCTGGAGGGCGACAGTTTAGAGACCACTCTCTAAACTGTCGCCCTGCAGATGTTGCTAGGCAACAGACTATGGACACGCGGCGCCATACTCACCTCCACCGCCGCCGTGATCACAGCCGCCGCCGCCGCTACTACACGGTTCCCCCCGCTGTGCCCGGACACCGATGGGCGGGCATAGCGCGGGGAACCGAACTTTAACCCCCCCGCCCCCAGTCTGCTATTGGTCGGCCGCTCCGCCGATCAATAGCAGGGATAGGAGGGGTGGCAACCCTGCCACCTCACTCCTATCTCTTCAAGGGGGATCGAGGGTGTCTTGGACACCCCCGATCCCCCTTATTTTATCGCGGCGCCGCGATTGATGGGCAGGGGGAGAGCGCTCCCCCTGCAAACACCATAGATGCCGTGATCAGACTGATCACGGCATCTATGGGGTTAATGCTGCCGGGACCGGCGCGATCGCGGCCCCGGCAGCTGCGGTGGGACTCTGGCTGTGATTGACAGCTGAGTCCCACCCGCGATCTCCTGCGCTGCCCGCGGCAGAGCAGGAGATCGCTTGGACGTATGCATACGTCCATTTGGGCGAACGTGTAATTCGCCTGGACGTATGCATACGTCCAATAGCGGGAAGGGGTTAAGCCTGGTCAGGTCTGGGTGGACTGGAACAGAATATCTGTGAACAGTGGAGGCTTCCAGACCTTGCCACTCTAAGGTTAAAGTATTTAAATGAACCAAATACCAGTGACTATAAGAAAGTTTGTAATATCTCTAATTATACAATTGCTTCTTTCTCCTGTTTCTTCTCTCTTGTCAGAATGTATTCCTCTCTAAAAATCCGGTAAGACGTCTCATACTGTAAGATCACACAGGAAGCAAAACAAGCCTATGGAGGGGAGAAATGCCAAAAAGTAGAACAGGGATAATTCAGACAGAGGAGAGAAGTCTAACTTAAAGACCTCACCGTAGCGCTTTATACATCTATGATTTTTTTTAATGCCAGTCTGTATAGACACAGAAGCTTAAAGCGATTGATAATCCATCTGCCGCCAAAGGATGATCTGATTTTGATAAGGAGCAGAATTGAGTTTTAGTGAATTGCCATGATATCCAGGAATGGAAGGCCCCGTCATTCAGTTATTTTGAAAAATATCTGATTTTCCTGGAAGATTGTTTAGGCTCAACCAATCCACTGCGATGTTCACAGAGCCCCTTGATTTGGACTGCTGAGATGGAGAGTGGATTGTTCTGTGCCCCATTCATCAGTTGGAAGCATTCTTTTCCCATCACCATGACAGCACCACCTGAGAGAGGGACTCTGCCCCTAGGGACAGGAAACCTTGGAGAATAAAAGGAAGTCCTTTCCCTATGGGAAGCCTGGAGGAGCCCCTGTCTCAAGTGGGGCTTTAGGAAAATGACTGAGGGATTTCTTTATGCTGGGCCCCTTGGTGTAGGTGGTTTAAGGATCCCTTATGATCCCTGGTTGGGGATTGTAGCTAGGCTCACTTTCTTTCTTTCCTCTGTTTAAAATCTCCCACCCTTCACCCACTCTCCTCCATTAGCAGTCCGTGGAAAACTTGCAATTAATTATGGCTGCCGCTGTATGCGGGCGGACTGCAGCCGGGTTGATGGCTGTGTGCAGCGGACTACTGGCAGAGGATCCCGGCGTCTCAGCGCGGACAGCTGCGGCCGGCATGGGGGGGGCGGGGGGATTAGCATCATAACTGCTAGCAAGTGATGATGCTGGAGGTCAAAGGGGGGGGTGCATGTGACGTCACACGCCGTGCTTCCGGCGCTCAGGAGGTGGCAGTTTTGAAAGGAAGTTGAGCTGTGGTGAGCTGGCCAGTTATTCATACCTGTCCAGCATTGGAGTGGGGGATTTTTTCCTGTGTTTCCAGCATGAGTACCAGCGGTGACAACCCAAGGCGTACTCCATCTGACTCATCTGCAAAGATGCCATCTTCAGTACCGGCAGTTTCCCAGTGAGTGTATTTTTTCTGTTTCAAAACTTTTTTTTCTAAATTGTGGTCTTTTTGGTTATTTTCAGCACGGTGATGAGGCACCTAGAAAATCTTCCAAAAAGACAAAAAATCGTGAATGTAACGTGTAAAGAAATACTACCTCATGAATATGGAAAAGCTTCATGTCAGTTTTGTATTAATAAGCTGATCACTTCAGAGGTTTCAATCTTAGTTCTGTCTCTTCTGGCACACATGCAGGATCTTATTAGAAAGGAGATCCAGTCATCCATTCATACTTTAACAGCAGCTGCCAATCCTGTAGTCTCTGATTCTGCACCTCTTCCCACTGTTTCAAATGTTATTACTACTCCAGTGGTCTTAACTCAATCTGATTCTGAAGAAGAGGGTATTATTATGCCAGATGGGTCGGACTCAGGAGAGGAGAGTCAGAGGAAGACTCCTGAGGGAAAGCATTTTTTTTCCTTTGAGGACACTGATTAGAGATAAGCGAACCTACAGTAAATTCGATTACTTCTCACGAACTTCTCGGCTCGGCAGTTGATGACTTAGGCTGGGTTCACACCACGATTTCTTAAATACGGTTCCCGTATACGGTTTGGAGGAGGGGGCGGGGCTTAATTGCGGCGCCCGCACTCAGCCGTATTCGGGAACCGTATTTAATGCAAGTCTATGAGCCGACCGGAGTGAACCGCAGCCTCCGGTCTGCTTCGTTTTCGGCCGTATGCGGTCTCCCGACCGCAGGCAAAAACGTGGTCGACCACGTTTTTGCCTGAGGTCGGGAAACCGCATACGGCCGAAAACGAAGCCGACCGGAGGCTGCGGTTCACTCCGGTCGGCTCATAGACTTGCATTAAATACGGTTCCCGAATACGGCTGAGTGCGGGCGCCGCGATTAAGCCCCGCCCCCCTCCTCCAAACCGTATACGGGAACCGTATTTTAGAAATCGTGGTGTGAACCCAGCCTTATCCTGCATAAATTAGTTCAGCTTCCAGGTGCTCCCGTGGGCTGGAAAAGGTGTATACAGTCCTAGAAGACTCTTTCCTAGGACTGTATCCACCTTTTCCAGCCCACTGGAGCACCTGAAAGCTGAACTAATTTATGCAGGATAAGTCATCAAATCGAATTTACTGTAAGTTCGCTTATCTCTACTCGTGACAAATCGAATTTACTGTAAGTTCGCACATCTCTAACACTGATCAATTAGTGAAGGCAATACGTTCTGCTATAAATATGGAATAGCCCAAGGAACCAAGGTCAATTCAAGATATTGCTTGAGGGTCTTGATTCTAAAAAATAAGAGTATTTCCTATACACAAAATTATCTCTAAAGTTATTCTTAAGGAATGGGAGAACCCTGACAAAAATGCTTTTTTTTGCCTAAAGCTTTAACCTCTTAAGGACGCAGGGCGTATGGATACGCCCTGCATCCCGAGTCCTTAAGGACGCAGGGCGTATCCATACGCCCGTGGGAATTCCGGCCCCCACCGCTAGCCGGTTGGGGACCGGAGCCGGATGCCTGCTGAAATCGTTCAGCAGGCATCCCGGCATATCGCCCAGGGGGGTCATTATGCCCCCCCATGTCGGCGATCGCCGCAGATCGCTGGACAATTCAGTCCAGCGATCTGCGGCGATTCCGGGTCAATCGGGTCTCCAGTGACTCGGTGACCCGGAATTACTGGCTGTTCGGGGCCGTCTCCGACGGCCCCGAACAGCCAGAGCCTGCAGGGGTGAGGTGGCACTGGTGCCACCTCACGATCGCCCTGATTCGTCGGCCGGATTACCGGCCGACCAATCAGGGCGCCTGCTGCGGGCGTCACTCCCGCACCCGCTCCGCCCCTCTTCCGGAGGGCGTGAGCGGGTGCGGGAAGACGACCCCGGGTGCTGGGGACCCCGATCCCCGGCGTCCATGTTGGGATCGGGGCCCCAGGAGCGACGGCGGCGGCGAGGGACAGCCTGCGATGGAGCAGCAGCAGGAGGTGAGTTACAGCCTCCTGCTGTTGCTTAGCAACAGCTCCCAGCATGCAAAAAGGGCATGCTGGGAGCTGTAGTTATGCAACAGCAGGAGGCAGACCACCACAACTCCCAGCATTCCCTTATGGGCATGCTGGGACTTATGGTTTTGCAACAGCTGGAGGCACATTATTTCTATGGAAAAGTGTACCTTCAGCTGTTGTATAACTACAACTCCCAGCTTGCACAAACAGCTAAAGTGCATGCTGGGAGTTGTAGTGGTGCATCTGCTGGTTGCATAACTACAACTCCCAGCATGCCCGTTGGCTGTCGGTGACTGCTGAGAGTTGTAGTTTTGCAACAGCTGAAGGCACACTGGTTGTGAAACTTAGAGTTTTTTTTTTTACCTAACTCAGTGTTTCACGACCGGTGTGCCTCCAGCTGTTGCAAACTACAACTCCCAGCAGTCACCTTACACCATGCACCGTACATGCTGGGAGTTGTAGTTTTGCAACAGCTGGAGGCACACTGGTTTTGAAACACTGAGTAAGGTCACAAACTCCGTGATACATAACCAGTGTGCCTACAGCTGTTGCAAAACTAAAACTCTCAGCATGTACAGTCTGTCAGCGCATGCTGGGAGTTGTAGTTATGCAACAGCTGGATGTCCCCCCCCCCCCAATGTGAATGTACAGGGTACACTCACATGGGCGGAGGCTTACAGTAAGTATCGGGCTGCAAGTTTGAGCTGCCGCAAATTTTCTGCAACAGCTCAAACTGCCAGCGAGAAACTACTGTGAACCCCCCGCCCGTGTGACTGTACCCTAAAAACACTACACTACCACAAAAAATAAAAAGTAAAAAACACTACATATACACATACCCCTACACAGCCCCCCTCCCCAATAAAAATGAAAAACATCTGGTACGCCATGGTTTCCAAAACGGAGCCTCCAGCTGTTGCAAAACAACAACTCCCAGTATTGTCGGACAGCCGTTGACTGTCCAGGCATGCTGGGAGTTTTGCAACAGCTGGAGGCACCCTGTTTGGGAATCACTGGCGTAGAATACCCCTATGTCCACCCCTATGCAATCCCTAATTTAGGCCTCAAATGCGCATGGCGCTCTCGCTTTGGAGCCCTGTCGTATTTCAAGGCAACAGTTAAGGGTCACATATGGGGTATCGCCGTACTCGGGAGAAATTGGGCTTCAAATTTTGGGGGGTATTTTCTGCTTTTACCCTTTTTAAAAATGTAAAGTTTTTGGGAAAAGAAGCATTTTAGGTAAAAAATTTTTAATTTTTTTTACATATGCAATAGTCGTGAAACGCCTGTGGGGTATTAAGGTTCACTTAACCCCTTGTTACATTCCCCGAGGGCTCTAGTTTCCAAAATGGTATGCCATGTGGGTATTTTTTGCGGTCCTGGCACCATAGGGGCATCCTAAATGCGGCATGCCCCCAGAGCAAAATTTGCTTTCAAAAAGCCAAATGTGACTCCTTCTCTTCTGAGACCTGTAGTGCGCCAACAGAGCACTTTTCACCCCCATATGGGGTGTTTTCTGAATCGGGAGAAATTGGCCTTCAAATTTTGGGGGGTATTTTCTGCTTTAACCCTTTGTATAAATGTAAATTTTTTGGGAAACCAAGCATTTTAGGTAAATTTTTTTATTTTTTTTTACATATGCAAAAGTCGTGAAACACCTGTAGGGTATTAAGGTTCACTTAACCCCTTGTTACATTCCCCGAGGGCTCTAGTTTCCAAAATGGTATGCCATGTGGGTATTTTTTGCGGTCCTGGCACCATAGGGGCTTCCTAAATGCGGCATGCCCCCAGAGCAAAATTTCCTTCAAAAAAGCCAAATGTGACTCCTTCTCTTCTGAGACCTGTAGTGCGCCAGCAGAGCACTTTTCACCCCCATATGGGGTGTTTTCTGAATCGGGAGAAATTGGTCTTCAAATTTTGGGGTGTATTTTCTGCTATTACCCTTTTTAAAAATGTAAAACTTTAGGGAAACCAAGCATTTTAGGTAAAAAATTTTATTTTTTTTTTTACATATGCAAAAGTCGTGAATCACCTGTGGGGTATTAAGGTTCACATTACCCCTTGTTACGTTCCCTGAGGGGTCTAGTTTCCAAAATGGTATGCCATGTGGGGTTTTTTGCAGTTCTGGCACCATAGGGGCTTCCTAAAGGTGACATGCCCCCCAAAAACCATTTGACGCTCCTTCCCTTCTGAGCCCTCTACTGCGCCCGCCGAACAATTAACATAGACATAGGAGGTATGTGCTTACTCGAGAGAAATTGGGTTTCAAATACAAGTAAAAATTTTCTCCTTTTTACCCCTTGCAAAAATTCAAAAATTGGGTCTACAAGAACAAGCGAGTGTAAAAAATGAAGATTGTGTATTTTCTCCTTCACTTTGCTGCTATTCCTGTGAAACCCGTAAAGGGTTAAAACGCTTACTGAATGTCATTTTGAATACTTTTGGGGGTGCAGTTTTTATAATGGGGTCATTTATGGGGTATTTCTAATATGAAGACCCTTCAAATCCACTTCAAACCTGAACTGGTCCCTGAAAAAAAGCGAGTTTCCAAATTTTGTGAAAAATTGGAAAATTGCTGCGGAACTTTGAAGCCCTCTGGTGTCTTCCAAAAGTAAAAACTCATCAATTTTATGATGCAAATATAAAGTAGACATATTGTATGTGAATAAAAAAAAAAATATTTTGAATATCCATTTTCCTTACAAGCAGAGAGCTTCAAAGTTAGAAAAATGCAAAATTTTCAAATTTTTCATCAAATTTTGGGATTTTTCACCAAGAAAGGATGCAAGTTACCAAAAAATTTTACCACTACGTTAAAGTACAATATGTCACGAAAAAACAATCTCGGAATCAGAATGATAACTAAAAGCATCCCAGAGTTATTAATGTTTAAAGTGACAGTGGTCAGATTTGCAAAAAATGGCCGAGTCCTTAAGGTGAAAAAGGGCTCAGTCCTTAAGGGGTTAAAGAGAAAATATCCGTTTGCTGACACAAACTAAAACTTGGGCTCACCCTCCAAAAATTGTCTATTTCCCAAATCTCTAGAAAGAGATCTCTTCCCTTTAAAGACCTTGGCACCCTTAAGGATCCAATGGATACAAGAATGGACAGGCTCCCTAGTGTGATACCGTAAGATGTACAGGTAACGCAGAATGTAAATGTGCGCTTACCAAGTCGGGTTGTACTGCGTCCAAGTACAACCATGGATATGAGTGCATACAGTGTAGAGTTCCAGCAGCCGATCCACCTTTCACAGATAACAGATCCAAACCAATTTCCTCCAAAATGGGCAGATTCAAAGACGCGCTTGAAAACTAGGTGAGAGTAAAACTTCTACTTTATTCCCAAAATGCAACGTGTTTCGCGGGGGTTCCGCTTCATCAGGCATGAGAACTAAAACATGGTGTGTAGTTTATATAGGGAAAATCCTTAACCTTTTCAAGGGCAGAAAAGGATTAACCCCTTACAATTTACACTTAGGCTGATATATCATTGCAAAAATGGACACTAAAATCACATGCTAAATTCAAACAAAGATATACATGTCAGTAAGACAATGGGTCATACAAAAAATTATATCAAAAATATAAAAGATTTATATAAAATTTTTTTTTAAAGAGTATATATACAAAAAAACGTATAACTATAACTTATAAAAAACAAACATAAAAAAGGGGGGCGAAAAAATATGTCTCAACGGGCATTTTCTAATGTTTCATTAACCTCTTAAGGACCAATGACACCCTGGGCTTTAAGGACCAATGACGTTCCACAACGTCATGGCGTTTTCCGGTCCCTGCTGCTTGCCGGGCAGAGATCGGAACCGGATGCCTGCTGAAATGCTTCAGCAGGCATCCAGGGCAAACGCCGAGGGGGGCCATGTAGGAAATTGCCCTTGCGATCTGCGGCGATACCGGGCTGATCGGGTCTCTGGGACCCGATCGCCCGGTAATTTTGCATGATCCCGGCTATCACAGACAGCCAGGACCATGCTAAAGTATAGGAGCGAGGTGGCAACCCTGCCACCTCCTCCTATCCCCTGCGATCCGTCGGTTAGTTAACCGACCAATCGCAGGGGGGGGGGCGGCTGCTTCCTCCCGCCCTGCCCGGCCCCTGAAAGTCGGGAGAGGACGGGAGGAAGACCGGAGGACACGGCGGGGGACGGGGGAGTGCTGGGGACCGGCCCCGGTACTTACCTCGTCCCTGAAGACCCGGATCCCGGCGATGAAGATGGCGGCGACAGGAGAGTTCCTCTTCAGCCGCGGTCAGGCCCTTTACAGCAATGCACGTCGCCGTAAAGAGACATGCATTGCTGTAATGGGACCCTGTATACTACAACTCCCAGCATGCCCAGACAGCCCTTGGCGTCTGGGCATGCTGGGAGTTGCAGTTTTGCAACATCTTTAGGTCCACAGTTTGGAGACCACTGTGCCCTTTCAGATGTTGCAAAACTACACATACTCAGCATGCCCTTACTGTCCAGGCATGCTGGGAGTTGTAGTTCTGTAACATCTGGCCCTTCAGATGTTGCAGAACTACAACTTCCAGCATGCCTGGACAGTCTTGGCATACTGGGAGTTGTAGTTTTGCAACATCTGGAAGGGCACAGATTGGGAACCACTGTATTAGTGGTCTGCAAACTGTAGTCCTCCAGATGTTGCAAAACTACAACTCCAAGCATGCTGGGAGTTGTAGTTCGGCAACATCTGGCTCTAAAGATGTTGCCGAACTACTACTTCCAGCATGCCTGAGAATGTTTGGGAGTAGTGGTTTTGCAACAACTGGAGGCACACTGGTTGGGAAACATTTTCTGTGTTTCCCAACCCGTGTGCCTCCAGCTGTTGCAAAACTATAACTACCAGCATGCACTGATACTGTACATGCTGGGAGTTGTAGTTTTGCAACAGCTGGAGGTCCCCCCCCCCTGTGAATGTACAGGGTACATTCACATGGGCAGGGGGCTTACAGTGAGTATCAGGCTGCAAGTTTGCGATGCAGCAAATTTTCCACGGCAGCTCAAACTCGCAGCGGGAAACTCGCTGTAATCCCCCGCCCGTGTGACTGTACCCTAAAAACACTACACTACACTACCACACAATAAAATTAAAAGTAAAAAACACTACATATACACATACCCCTACACAGCCCCCCTTCCCAATAAAAATGAAAAACGTCTGGTACGCCACGGTTTCCAAAATGGAGCCTCCAGCTGTTGCAAAACAACAACTCCCAGTATTGTCGGACAGCCGTTGACTGTCCAAGCATGCTGGGAGTTTTGCAACAGCTGGAGGCACCCTGTTTGGGAATCACTGGCGTAGAATACCCCTATGTCCACCCCTATGCAAATCCCTAATTCAGGCCTCAAATGGGCATGGTGCTCTCTCACTTTGGAGCCCTGTAGTATTTCAAGGCAACAGTTTAGGGCCACATATGGGGTATCGCCGTACTCGGGAGAAATTGCCTAACAAATTTTGGGGGGCTTTTTCTCCTTTCACCCCTTATGAAAAGGTGAAGTTGGGGTCTACACCAGCATGTTAGTGTAAAAAAATAATTTTTTTACACTAACATGCTGGTGTTGCAAAATACTTTAGGTAAAAGGGAAAAAAGCCCCCCAAAATTTGTAATGCAATTTCTCCCGACTACGGAGATATCCCATATGTGGGCGCAAAGTGCTCTGGGGGCGCACAACAAGGCCCAGAAGGGAGAGTGCACCATGTACATTTGAGGCGATTTGCACAGGGGTGGCTGATTGTTACAGCGGTTTTGACAAACGCAAAAAAAAAAAAAAAACACATGTGACCCCATTTCGGAAACTACACCCCTCACGGAATGTAATGAGGGGTGCAGTGAGAATTTACACCCCACTGGTGTCTGGCAGAGCTTTGGAACAGTGGGCTGTGCAAATAAAATTTTGTACAGCCCACTGTTTCAAAGATCTGACAGACACCGATGAGGGGTAAATGCTCACTGTACCCCTTGTTACGTTCCTAAAGGGGTCTCGTTTCCAAAATGGTATGCCATGTGGGGTTATTTTGCTGTCCTGGCACCATAGGGGCTTCCTAAATGCGACATGCCCCCCGAGCAAAATTTGCTCTCAAAAAGCCAAATATGACTCCTCCTCTTCTGAGCATTGTAGTTCGCCCGTAGTGCACTTCTGGTCAACTTATGGGGTACTTCCAAACTCTTACAAATTTTGGGGGCTATTTTCTGCTATTAACCCTTGCAAAAATGTGAAATTTTGGGGGGAAACACATTTTAGTGAAAAAAATTATATATTTTTTTTACGTATGCAAAAGTCGTGAAACACCTGTGGGGTATTAAGGCTCACTTTATTCCTTGTTACGTTCCTCAAGGGGTCTAGTTTCCAAAATGGTATGCCATGTGGGGGGGGGGGTTTGCTGTTCTGGCACCATAGGGGCTTCCTAAATGCAACATGCCCCCTAAAAACCATTTCAGAAAAACGTACTCTCCAAAATCCCCTTGTCGCTCCTTCGCTTCTGAGCCCTCTACTGCGCCTGCCGAACACTTTACATAGACATATGAGGTATGTGCTTACTCGAGAGAAATTGGGCTACAAAAACAACAATACATTTTCTCCTTTTACCCCTTGTAAAAATTCAAAAATTTGGTCTACAAGAACATGCGAGTGTAAAAAATTAAGATTGTGAATTTTCTCCTTCACTTTGCTGCTATTCCTGTGAAACACCTAAAGGGTTAAAATGCTGATTGAATGTAATTTTTAATACTTTGGGGGGTGCAGTTTTTATAATGGGGTCATTTGTGGGGTATTTCTAAGATGAAGACCCTTCAAAACCACTTCAAACCTGAACTGGTCCCTAAAAAATTGTGATTTTGGAAATTTTGTGAAAAATTGGAAAATTGCTGCTGAAATTTGAAGCCCTCTGGTGTCTTCCAAAAGTAAAAACACGTCAATTTTATGATGCAAACATGAAGTAGACATATTGTATATGTGAATAAAAAATTTTTTATTTGGAATTCCTTACAAGCAGAGAGCTTCAAAGTTAGAAAAATGCAAAATTTTCAAATTTTTCATCAAATTTGGGGATTTTTCACCAAGAAAGGATGCAAGTTACCACAAAATTTTACCACTATGTTAAAGTAGAATATGTCACGAAAAAACAATCTCGGAATCAGAATGATAACTAAAAGCATTCCAGAGTTATTAATGTTTAAAGTGACAGTGGTCAGATGTGCAAAAAATGGCCAGGTCCTAAGGTGTAAAATGGCTGGGTCCTTAAGGGGTTAACCCCTTAAGGACTTAACCAATTTTCACTGTAGGACCAGAGTATTTTTTGCACATCTGACCGCGTTCACTTTAAGCATTAATAACTCTGGGATGCTTTTACCTTTCATTCTGATTCTGAGATAGTTTTTTCATGACATATTCTACTTTATGTTAGTGGTAAAATTTTGTCGATACTTGCATCATTTCTTGATGAAAAATTCAAAAATTTGATGAAAATTTTTTTTAATTTAGCATTTTTCTAACTTTGAATCTCTCTGCTTGTAAGGAAAATAGACATTATAAATAAATTATATTTTGATTCACAAATACAATATGTCTACTTTATGTTTGCATCATAAAGTTTACATGTTTTTACTTTTGGAAGACATCAGAGGGCTTCAGAGTTCAGCAGCAATTTTCCAATTTTTCACACAATTTTAAAAATCGGAATTTATCATTGACCAGCTCAGGTTTGAAGTGGATTTGAAGGGCTTTCTTATTAGACATACACCACAAATGACCCCATTAAAAAAACTGAACCTCTCAAAGTATTCAAAATTACATTTAGTAAGTCTGTTAACCCTTTAGGTGTTTCACAGGAATAGCAGCAAAGTGAAGGAGAAAATTCAAAATCTTCATTTTTTACACTCGCATGTTCTTGTAGACCCAGTTTTAAAATTTTTACAATTGGTAAAAGGAGAAAAATCCCCTCAAAATGGAATGGGACAATGGGATTTTGGAGAGTGAGTTTTTCTGAAACACATTTAGGAAGCCCCTATGGTACCAGAACAGCAGAAAAAAAACCACATGGCATACCATTTTGGAAACTACACCCCTCAAGGCACGTAACAAGGGGTCCAGTGAGCCTTAACACCCCACAGGTGTTTGACGACTTTTCGTTAAAGTCGGATGTGTAAATGAAAAAAACAATATGCAGTTTTTTCCCCAAATTTACCATTTTTATAACGGTTAATGGGAGAAAATGCCCCCAAAATTTCGGAGTATAAAAGGACCCCATGTTAGGACGTAAAATGTTCTGCGGGCGAACTACAATGCTCAGAAGAGAAGCAATCACATTTGGTTTTTGGAAAGCAAATTTTGCTGAAATGGTTTTTGGGGGGCAGGTCGCATTTAGGAAGCCCCTATGGTGCCAGAACAGCAAAAAAAATAAATAAATAAATAAAACAACATGGCATACTATTTTGGAAACTACACCCCTCAAGGAACGTAACAAGGGGTACAGTGAGCCTTAACACCTCACAGGTATTTCACGACTTTGTTAAAGATGGATGTGTAAATGAAAAAAAAAAAAAAAAGTCACTAACATGATGGTTTTTCCCCAAATTTTACATTTTTACAAGGGGTAATAGGAGAAAATTACCCCCCCAAATTTGTAACCCCATTTCTTTACAAAAATACAGAAATACTCCATGTGTGGACGTCAAGTGCTCTGCTGGTGCACTACAATGCTCAGGAGAGGAGGAGCGCCATTGAGCTTATGGGAGAGAGAATTTGTTTGGAATGGAAGTCGAGGGGGCATGGGCGTTTACAAAGCCCCCTGTGGTGCCAGAACAGTGGACCCCCTACATGTGACCCCTTTTTGGAAACTAGACCCCTCACATAATTTAATAAGGGGTGCAGTGAGCATTTACACCCCACTGGCGTTTGACAGATCTTTGGAACAGTGGGCTGAGCAAATGAAAAATAAAATTTTTCATTTTCACGGACCACTGTTCCAAAAATCTGTCAGACACCTGTGGGGCGTTAATGCTCACTGTACCCCTTATTACATTATATGAGAGGTGTAGTTTCCAAAATGGGGTCACATCTGGGGGGAGGGGGGGGTCTACTGTTCTGGCACCACGGGGGGCTTTGTAAACACATGTAAACTTCAATTCCAGACAAATTTTCTCTTCAAAAGCCCAATGGCGCTCCTTCTCTTCTGAGAATTGTAGCGTACCCGCAGAGCACTTTACATCAACATATGAGGTATGTACTGAGAAGAAATGGGGTTACAAATTTTGTGGGGCTTTTTTCCTATTTTCCCTTGTGAAAATGAAAAGTTTAGGGTAACACCAGCATTTTAGTGAAAAAAAAAAAATATTTTATTTTAATTTTCCTATCTAACTTTAACAAAAATTTGTCAAACACCTGTGGGGTGTTAAGGCTCACTATAACCATTGTTACGTTCAGTGAGGGGTGTAGTTTCCAAAAAGGGGTCACATGTGGGTATTTATTTTTTTGCGTTTATGTGATAACCGCTGTAAAATCAGCCACCCCTGTGCAAATCACTAATTTAGGCCTCAAATGTACATGGTGCGCTCTCACACCTGAGCCGCCTTGTGCGCCCGCAGAGCATTTTACGCCCACATATGGGGTATTTCCATACTCAGGAGAAATTGCGTTACAAATTTTGGGGGGTCTTTATTTTACCTGTTGTGAAAATAAAAAGTATGGGGCAACACCAGCATGTTCGTGTAAAATTTTTTTTATTTTTTTTTTTACACTAACAGGCTGGTGTAGACCCCAACTTTTCCTTTTCATAAGGGGTAAAAGGAGAAAAAGCCCCCCAAAATTTGTAGTGCAATTTGGAAATACCCATCTGGCCCTAAACTGTTTCCTTGAAATACGACAGGGCTCTGCAGTGAGAGAGCGCCATGCGCATCTGAGGACTAAATTAGGGATTGCATAAGGGGGTATTCTATGCCAGTGATTCCCAAACAGGGTGCCTCCAGCTGTTGCTAAACTCCCAGCATGCCTGGACAGTCAGTGGCTGTCCGGAAATGCTGGGAGTTGTTTTGCAACAGCTGGAGGCTTTGTTTTGGAAACACAGCCGTACAATACGTTTTTCATTTTTATTAAGGGGGGACAGTGTAAGGGGGTGTATATGTAGTGTTTTACCCTTTATTATGTGTTAGTGTAGTGTTTTTAGGGTACATTCGCACGAGCGGAGGTTTACAGTGAGTTTCCCACTAGGAGTTTGCATTTGCCGCAGCTCATACTTTAAGCAGGAGACTCACTGTAAACCTGCCCGTGTGAATATACCTTGTACATTCACATGGGGGGGGAGGGGGGGGGCCAAACTTCCAGCTGTGTCAAAACTACAACTCCCAGCATGTACTGACAGACCGTGCATGCTGGGAGTTGTACTTTTGCAACAGCTGGAGGCACACTGGTTGGAAAACCTTCAGTTAGGTTCTGTTACCAACTCAGTATTTTCCAACCCGTGTGCCTCCAGCTGTTGCAAAACTACAACTCATGCTGGGAGATGTAGTTATGCAACAGCTGGAGGTACACAACTACAACTCCCAGCATACCGAGACAGCTGTTTGCTGTTTGGGCATGCTGGGATTTGCAGTTTTGCAACATCTGGAGGGTTACAGTTTAGAGACCACTGCACAGTGATCTCCAAACTGTGACCCTCCAGCTGTTGCAAAACTACAAATCCCAGCATGCCTACACAGCAAACAGCTGTCTGGGCATGCTGGGAGTTGTAGTTTTGCAACATCTGGAGGGCTACATTAGCCCTCCAGATGTTGCTAGGCAACTCACCGGCTTCCGTAGGATCCAGTGAGCCAGGCAGACGACATTGCCGCCCGCCGATAACCGTCGCCCGCAGCCTCCGGATGGGTAAGTGGCTCTTCTGCCGCCGGTCCTCTGTCGGTTTCCCCATTCTGCCCCGCCTATTGTGGGTGGGCAGAACGGGGAAACCGAAAGCCAACCCCCTCAATCTATTGGTCGTCTCTTCTGGCAACCAATAGCAGGGATAGGAGGGGGTGGCACCCCTGCCACCTCAATCCTATCCCATCAGGGGGATCGTGGGTGTCTTTGACAACCCTGATCCCCCTTATATTCTGGGTCACCACAGACCCGCATGACCCGGAATCGGCGCAAATCGCTGGTGAGAATTCACCAGCGATTTGCGACGATCACCGATATGGGCGCCCCCTGGGCATTTGCGCGGGGTGCCTGCAGATAGATATCAGTAGTCACCCCGGTCCCCGAAATTCCCACAGGCGTACGCCCTTGGTCCTTAAGTGGTGAAGGACCCGGGCATTTTTCGCACATCTGACCACTGTCACTTTAAGCATTAATAACTCTAGGATGCTTCTACTTTTCATTCTGATTCCAAGATTGTTTTTTCGGGACATATCCTAGGGGATAATAAATGGTAGCAGTCCTGTATAGCAGAGATAGAGAGGAAGAAGGTATAAAAGAATATACAAGAAAATTGTTCAGTAATAAAAATAATTGTAATGTGAAGTCTTTAGCAGGGCCCTTGCTTCAGACGGATCACCAAATATTAAAGGGGTTATCCACCATAAGGTGATTTTAGTACATACCTGGCAGGCAGTAATGGACATGCTTAGGAAGGAGCTGCGCTTGTCTCGGGGCTAAATGGTTATGTTGTGAGATTACCATAATACTGTGGCTAGCTTTTTGTGAACTGGTATTTCCTGTTTGACTTTTCTTTCTTTTACTACAAATCCCATAATTCCATTTTCCTCCCTCCCACACATCAGCCACCCCACCCATTGAAACATAAATGAGCTGCATCCATTCAAAAGACCTGTGGTTTTCAATCAGGGTGCCTACAGCTGTTGCATTAGTTGCAGATTGATCTCTCTCCTACTAAGTGATCGCTCCACCCATTGAAGCAGACAGGCTCCATTAGCTGACTAGTGAGTCAGGTCTCGGCCGCATTGCAACCTGGGAAAAATCAGAGACAAACAGTCATTTTGTATGCTGTTAAAAATAAATTTTGGAGTGAAAATCAAAGAAGAATTGTGAGAAAAGTGTCACACACAGGTACAGACACTATATTATGAACTACACTAACTTTACAGCCCCTGTAGCATAGTCAAATTTAAAAAATCCTGGAATACCCCTTTAAAATAATTGTAAAACATGCTAAAATTCAATAGATATAGTATACAATAGATGCATATATACTGGATAGGTCACACTTGTAGTAATTCCCCTGTAGAAGAATAGGTTGGGACACGGAGTATAACAGTCTCTGCGCTGGAACAGTGGGCTGTGCAAATGAAAAAAAAAAATGTTTTCATTTTCACGGACCACTGTTCCAAAAATCTGTCAGACACCTGTGGGATGTAAATGCTCACTGTACCCCTTATTACATTACATGAGGGGTTAGTTTCGAAAATGGGGTCACATGTGGGGGGAGTCCACTGTTCTGGCACTATGGGGGCTTTGTAAACACACTTCAATTTCGGACACATTCTCTCTCCAAAAGCCCATTAGCGCTCCTTCTCTTCTGAGCATGGTAGTTCACCCGCAAAGCACTTCACATACACATATGGGGTATGTTCTTACTCAGAAGAAATGGGGCTACAAATTATACATTTTTTTGGGGGGGGTTGGTCTTTCTCCCAATTTCCCTTGTGAAAATGAAAAATGTAGGGTAACACCCGCATTTTTGTGAAAAAATCCAACTTTAATGAAAATTGGTCAAACACCTGTGGGGTGTTGAGTCTCACTATTCCCCTGGTTACATTCCGTGAGGGGTGTAGTTTCCAAAATAGGGTCACGTGGTTATTTTTTGTTTTACATTTATGTCAGAACAACTGTAAAATCAGCCACCCCTGTGCAAATCACCAATTTAGACCTCAAATGTACATAGTGCGCTCTCACTCCTGAGCCTTGTTGTGCGCCTGCAGATCACTTTACACCCACATATGGGGTAGTTCCGTACTTTTATTACAAATATGGTGGTCTTTTTTTTCCATTTGCCACTTGTGAAAATTAAAAGTATGGGGCAACATCAGTATGTTAGTGTAAAAAAAAAATATATATAAATTTACACTAACCTGCTGGTTTAGACCCCAACTTTACCTTTTCATAAGGGGTAAAAGAAGAAAAAGGCCACCAAAAATGTGTAAAGCAATTTATCCAGAGTACGGAGATACCCCATATGTGGCCCTAAACTGTTGCCTTGAAATAAGACAGGGCTCCAAAGCGAGAGAGCACCATGCCCATTTGAGGCCTATTTTGGGGATTTGCATCCACCACCAAAATACCCTACGACAGTGTTTCCCAAACAGGGTGTCTCCAGCTGTTGCAAAACTGCCAGCATGCCTTAACAGTCAGTGGCTGTCCGGCAATACTGGGAGTTGTTTTTCAACAGCTGGAGGCTCCGTTTTGGAAACTTTTTTTCTCATTTGGGGGGGGGGGGGGGGGAAGACTGTGTAGGGTTTTACTTTTTATTTTGTGTAGGTGTAGTGTTTTTACGGTACATCCACACAGATGGGTTTACAGTGAGTTACTCACTGGGAGTTTGAGCTGCGGCGGAAAATTTGCCGCATCTCAAACTTGCCGCAGAAAACTCGCTGTAAACCCCCTCCCGTGTGAATGTTCCCTGTACATTCACATTGGGGGGGGACAAACCTCCAGCTGTTGCAAAACTATAACTTCCAGCATACACTGACAGACCATACATGCTGGGAGTTGTAGTTATGCAACAGCTAGAGGCACATTGGTTTGTTACTTTCTTCAGTGTTTCGCAACCAGTGTGCCTCCAGCTGTTGCAAAACTACAACTCCCAGCATGTACAGTGCATGCTGAGAGTTGTATTTTTGCAACAGCTGGAGGCACACTGGTTGTGAAACACTGAGTTAGGACACAAACTGTTTCACAACCAATGTGTCTCCTGCTGTTGCAAAATTGCAACACTCAGCATTCATTGACAGTCGAAGGGCATGATGAGAGTTGTAGTTTTGCAACAGCTGGAGGCACACTGCTACAACTCCCAGCATGCCCTTTGGTAGTCTGTGCATGCTGGGAGTTGTACTTATGCAACAGCCGGATGCACACTTTTTCATAGAAAAAATGTGCCTTCAGCTGTTGCATAACTACAACCCCCAGCATGCACAGACTATCAAAGGGCATGCTGGGAGTTGTAGTTGGAATTCCAGCTGTTGCAAAACTACAACTCCAAGCATGCCCTTTGTCTGAGAGTTGTTGCTAAGCAACCGCAGGAGGTGAACAGGCCTCACCACCTGCTGTATCCTACCTCCGGGACCACCACCGCCACTTCTGAGGGGACCCCCGCTGGACCAGGGAGAGGTAAGAGACCCCCGCCGGCCCCGATCACCGCCCAGCAGGGCAGTGATTGGTCGGTTGTTCCGACCAATAAATCTTGTGATCGTGAGGTGGCATTTGTGCCACCTCACTCCTGCTGGGTAAGGGTGAATGGGGCTGTCTCATTCACCCTTTTTTCCGGGTCACCAGAAACTTGATTGACCCGGAATCGCCGGCCTGAATTGACCAGTGATTTGCGGCGAGTCATGCCGGTCCAGACGCGCCTGGCGGGGACCAAAATTCCTTCGGGCATACAGGTACGCCCTAGTTCCTTAAGTATAAGATCGTCAGGGTGTACCTGTACGCCCCGGTTCCTTAAAGGGGTACTCCGGTTAAAACCTTTTTTCTTTTAAATCAACTGGTGCCAGAAAGTTAAACATATTTGTAAATTACTTCTATTAAAAATCTTAATCCTTCCAGTACTTAGCTGCTGAATGCTAGAGGAAATTCCTCTCTTTTTGGAATCACAAGCACAGTGCTCTCTGCTGACATCTCCGTCTATTTTAGCAACCGTGCATAGCAGATGCTAAGCTAAGGGCAGCATGGTGGCTTAGTGGTTAGCACTGCTGGGGTTCAAATCCCAGTAAGGACAACAATAAATAAATAAAGCCTTATTGGAACGCTCTCTGATGACATCACGAGCACAGTGCTCTCTGCTGACGTTATTATAATATAAAACGTCAGCAGAGAGCACTGTGCTCATGATGTAGTCAAGAGAGCATTCCAAAAAGAAAATAATTTCCTCTGTAGTATTCAGCAGCTAATAAGTACAGGAAGTATTAAGATTTTTTTAATAGAAGTAATGTAAAAATCTGTTTAACTTTCCAGAGCCAGTTTATTTAAAAGAAAAAAAGGTTTCCACCGGAGTACCCCATTAAGTCTTGACTCCTCTCTGGCTTATACCTTAGTCACATCACATGAGGCAGATCGCTTAGCACTGCTCTGCCATTGTTGCACACCATCCCAAGGTCATGTGAGAGCGAAGCTGTAAACTTACCATCTGGCGATAAAATGCCTTGCTGCCGGTCCACTACTTTTCCCCACAACACCACCTTTGCTTGGGACACCCTCATGCTGCATGAGAGCATCCATGGCCAGTGCAGGTGACATTGAATGTCCAGAGAAGGTGGCATTTTTTGGACATTTACAGCGAAACATGTCAGTCACTCATATATATGTGCGTCTCTAGGAAAAATAAAACTTATGGATATTACAAGGTGATGAGAAAGAGCACAATCAAACCTAGAATTCAAGGGGTTAAATCTCCAGCATATCAATTGATGTTCCAAAAACACTGCTAATGTAGTCAAAATCTGTGATAATGTGGATAATCAACTACGAATTACTAAACAAATTGTAGGGACTTTTTTTTCTCTCTTTTTAACTTTGCAATGGCAAATCCCTATACAATCCACGGAACCTGTGGCAGACAGTGTCACAATACTAGAATTTAAGGCTTTGTTCAGACACTGTATTAGCGTATGCCTTCATACAGTTATCTAAAAATACCTCACTCACTCCATTGTGAGCAATGCTCATAATAGTATGGCCATAGAACATAGTAACACAAAGCATATTGTAATATAACAACACGAATGAAACACGACATACTTCAATGACAACCAGAACTCTGCAGAAGACATTTATGACTAACGCGCGCGCTCCAGGAACTTTATAAAATGTCGTACGTCACGTGATTCTGTGACGCAACACAGAAGCGGTCACGTGCTGCCGCAGCAGTACGGAAGTGGCATTTTTACTGCTCGATTTAGCGGCTCACTTGAGGTTGACGCGGAGCAGTGATTCGGTCGTTGGTGGCCGGAGCTGTTGCACTCTGGGTGTTGTAGTTCTGGAGTTTGTTTACTGTTTTGCCGGTGAGATGAGCGCTGTTTAGCCTGTGTGGAGAGGAGGGAGATCTACAGGCGGCGGATTGGTGTACATGATAAGAATGAATTGTGTGCAGGCATGTGGGAAAGGTTTCATTGATGCATGTTCCTTATTGTAAACTATTTTTTCAAACAGAAACTTGGAGCAGCAATGGAGGCTCCCCCAGTGACCACCATGCCTGTAACAGGAGGAGCCATTAACATGATGGAGTATCTGCTACAAGGTACATTTACAGGGCACATATACAGTAAAATCTCCCTTAGGGTATGTTCACACTACGTAATTCCCGCGAACGGAATTATGTGCTATGAACATAAACATCAGTGTGAATGGGTTTCTGCAAGACCCGTTCACACTGCGGAATTTCACCGGCGGCCAATTCTGCCGCTTAAATTGTTCAGTGCAAAGAAAGAACATGTTCATGAAGTCTGCAAACACTGTATAGCCATGAATGGTGACGGCGCATTGCCTTGCGGTCCTACCGCCGAAGTATTGCGGCGGCGGCCACCAGAATGGAATCTCCGCTTGCGGAATTCTGCGAGCGGAGATTCCGTTCATAATCCATAGTGTGAACATACCCTTAGTGGTCACCTCCAAATAGCAGACAGTTTTTAATTCCCCGGCAGAGTCCCATTGGACTTAATGTACTTGCATCCTTCGAATAGGGGACATTCCCAATAGCGGTCGTGGACACACAGGAAAGGAGACAATAGGGGACAAAACACTCCTAATAGGGGACAATAGGCTTATGTGCCGCCCTACCTTGTACACAGTAGTGCTGGGCAGTATGGCCTAAAATTAATATCACAGTATTTTTTTTTATTTATTATCGCTGTATCACAGTATTACCGCCTGTCCCCACCCACCCCGCGATCGGGGTCCCTGTGCCCACTAGCGGTGTAAAATGTGCCCCCCGCGAGCGCTATCGCTACCATCACCGCTAGCGGGTTCCCTGTGCCCACTAGCGGTGTCACAAGAATGCTGAGTGCGGCTCTGTTCCCTGTCCCTGTCAGCTCTCAGGGTACGGGAACAGATTTAAAAGCCTAGCGCGCAGCTAACGTAGTACTGTGCATGCGCAGTACTACGCAAATAGCGTAGGGCTAACGCTAGGCTCCTAGCGCTGCCTACGTTAGCCCTACGCTATTTGCGTAGTGCTGCGCACGAGGCTTTTAAATCTGCTCCCGTACCCTGAGAGCTGACAGGGACGGGGAACAGAGCAGTGCTCGGCATTCTTGTGACACCGCTAGTGGGCACAGGGACCCCGCTAGCGGTGATGGTAGCGATCGTGCTCGTGGGAGGCATTCTTGTGACACCGCTAGTAGGCACATGGATCCCGCTCGCGGGGACACTGGCTGACAGGCGCAGCGGGGGGACACAGTAAATGAATTAGCTTCTGTGGCCCGATTCCGCTCTCGGAATCGGGCCAGAGAAGCACACCAGGACAAGTGAGGGTGCCGCGCTGGGCTCTACAATTCATCCGGAGGGTGGGGGAGGGGCCCGACCGGTATAGCGGTATGGGCAAAAATCCATATTGTGGGAGAAAAAAAAATGGTATCCGGTTCATACCGGTATACCGCCCAGCACTAGTACACAGGGCCGCTGTTGGGGGTACAGCCAATACCCCAGTAAGTGGCTCGGTAGCAGCCCCAGCACACCCCTTGTGCCAAATCCTCTCCCCAATGCAAAATCATTCCTCCATTCCCTCATCCCCCTGTTCCCTGTTCTTCTTATCTGGCCAGCATGCAGTGATGAGTGACGCTCCTCTGCGCTTCACTCAGTGAGGACAGTGACAGCCATGAGCAGCGGCGGCTGCCCGAAGTGACTAGTGAAGCTCCTCTGCGACTCACTCACTGAGCGCAGCAGCAGCTGCTTGAAATGACAAGTGACGTATGGAGCGTCACAGCTTGCTGGCCAGGTCAGAAGTAGGAAGAACAGGGGGATGAGGGAATGGGGGAATTATTTGGCATTGCGGGGGAATGATTTGGTATTACTTTTCCTAATTAATTATATTGATTTTTTTAAAGCCTTATTACAGTGCAAAATGTATTTATATTTAGCTTTTTATCGTGTTTTGTAGGTAATTACACTCTGGAGTGGCTACTAGGGATCGACCGATTATTGGTTTGGCCGATAATCGCGATTTTGGACATTATCGATATCGGCAATTAACATGCCGATAATGCCCTGCCCCGCGGCCAGAGACGACCATCGCCGCCGCTGCCCCATTGCCTCCCCCCATCCTCTGCCTACATACCCCTGCTGCTGCCCCATCGCCTCCCCCCATCCCCGGTGTTATAATTACCTGTTCCCGGGGGTCCGTGATCCTTCTGGCTCCTGCGCTATTGCTGTGCGCTGCGCTGGGTAATGACGAGTGACGTCCCCAACGCGACGTCACCGTCAGTACGCACAGTGACAGCGCAGGACGCCGACGGAGCCAGAAGGATCGCGGACCCCCGGGAACAGGTAATTATAACACCGGGGATGGGGGGAGGCGATGAAGCGGCGGCGGTATGTGGGCAGAGGATGGGGGGAGGCGATGGGGCAGCGGCATGTGGCCAGAGGATGGGGGGGGGAGGCAATGGGGCATAGGCGGCGGTATGTGGGCAGAGGATGGGTGGAGGCAATGGGGCATAGGCGGCGGTATGTGGGCAGAGGATGGGGGTAGGCAATGGGGCAACTGTGGTGGTTAGACTCAGGACAGGCAGTTGGAGAGAAGCGGGCAGCGGCGGCGGTCTCTGGCACCGCAAAAGCCGCTGCAGTTCATTGATTTAAAGCGCCCGCTTTACTCCGTGAGTTATCATACACATAGCCGATAACTTATACTGGAATATCGGAATAAGTTATCGGCTATCGGCCTGAAAGGTGACAGATTATCGGTATCGGCCCTAAAAAAATCGATATCGGTCGATCCCTAGTGGGTACAGTACAGTATTCCGTCATTTAGAAAGTTGTTTAAGCCTTTTTTTCCCAATAGGGGACATCTCCCAATAGTGGACACTTTTTTTTATTCCCCATGAGTGTTCGCTATTGGGAGATTCTACTGTATACATTTAATGGAAAGCTCCAGGGATTCCCGATAAGTTGCTCATACACCTTCTAGCTGTCGCCATAATGTTTGTTTAACAGCTGTTTTGCATGACCAAGCATTCTTGTGTTCTGAATGGGATAAGTGGTGTTAAGCCACTACCAGGTACCTCTGAGAAGGGGTACTCTGGGGATTTCCAGTGCGGTGCTCCGGCTACTTACCTGTCCTCTTGCCCCCACCTTTTTGTACAAGCGCAAGTGACAACCCAGTCAGTCACCCACCGCATTGATGTCCCGCCTTAGCCAGTGATTGGCTGATGGGGCCATCACTTTCACTCATTCAGGAAGGTGAGGGGCCGGAGCACGCTGAGGATAGGTAAGTAGTCAAGGCCCGTACAGGAGATTGCGGGGGGTCCCAGTGGTTGGAACCCCCAACAATCAGCCACCTAACTCTTATCCTGTGGATAGTGTATGCCTGTCTGATAATTTCAGTTCTTTGAGTACCCCTTTAAACTTCAACTTGCCTGATCTTTCTGTTATCTCCTATAATCTGAAATAAAATCCACCTATTATTTATTTTTAGAGTGCCCCTGGTTACTGGGCGCTGTACATAATATAGGGGGTTAAAATATGTAAAAACATCAAACCCAGGTACAATAAATGTGAAAAAGAGTAACTGAAAGACTGACCTAGAGGAAGGAAGGACCCTTAAAGGGGTACTCCGCCCCTAGACATCTTATCCCCTATCCGAAGGATAGGGGATAAGATGTCTGATCACAGCGGTCCCGTCCCTGGGGAAGCCCGCAATCTGTCCTGCAGCACCCACATGTCATTAGCTGCATGGAGCGAAGATCGCTCCATGTCTGATGACTCACGATACAGGGGCAGGAGTATCATGACGTCACGGCTATGTCCCTTGTGACGTCACACCCCACACCCTCAATGTAAGTCTATAGGAGGGGGCGTGGTGATGTCACAAGGGGGTGGAGCTGTGACGTCACAATACTCCGGCCCCTGTACCGTGAGTCATCAGACACGGAGCGATCTTCGCTCCATGCAGCTAATGTCAAGTGGGTGCTGCAGGACAGATTGCGGGGGTCCCGAGTGGCGGGACCCTAGCAATCAGACATCTTATCCCCTATCCTTTAGATAGAGGAGAAGATGTCTAAGGGTGGAGTACCCCTTTAAAATAAGGGCTTAAAATTTACAGGGAGAGAGACAAAATATGAGGGTGACAGCTGGTCATCTGTGAGCAGGTAAAGGGATACTCCAGCACTTGTATCCCCTATCCACTGGATAGTAAATAAGTGTTTAGTTGTGGGGGGTCTGACTAAGGGACCATATCCCCTATCCACCTGATAGGGGATAAGTGTCTGATTGTGGGGGTCTGACCATGGGACCCCTTTGATTACCAGAACGGCTCTGCTGCATAGAGTGGTGAGTTTGCACGTGATTCATTTATTGCCTATGGGAGCATTGGAGATACCAGAGTGCGATACTCGGAGGTTCGGACGAGAGGAGAGTACAGGGAAAGACCTTGAGAGGATTGGAGATTATGTAAGGGGTGGTATCGGGTGATTGGGTAAGAGATGTATAAGGCTAGGTTTCCACTAAGTTTGTTTCTGGCATTTTTTTTCTGGCGTTTTTGCCTTTGAGTGGAAATTGCATTTTTGACCCCCTTTGGCGTCTTTTTCAATATTTGTTGGGTACCCCCCAAAAAAAAAAAAACTGCAGTAGGAATGGAAAAAAATGTATTTAACAAAATTTTTATTTTTTATAACTAAATTTTTATTTTTGAACAGGGACCAATTTATGTGGGCGGGCATGGACCTAAAAATATAGCTGACAATAATAAAAATGTGGGAAGGGGCCATTTAAATGTAAAAATAATATATATTTTTTTAATTGTTTAACATTTTATTAATGTTTAATAAAGTGTGTGTTTCCCTTTTTTTTTAAATGCTTTTAAAGAAGAGACTGTTCCATGTTGGGAGTAGTAGTACCTGTACTAATAGACAGATTGCCCCGGCTGTCACTCCTGACACCCGATGCAATCATCCTATTTATTGCAGAGATGCGGAGCGGCTCTCTCCTGCGCTCGCATCTCTGCTCTTTACACCGAGCTGGCCAGTGATGTGAATAGAATTCACATCACTCATTCATATTTTCTGCCCAGAGTGGTGATTGGCTGGATGGTGGTATTCACATCACTGGCTGGCCGGAGTATAGTGCAGAGATGCGAGGACAGGAGAAAGCCGCTCCGCATCTCTGCAATAGATAGGACGATCGCATCAGGTGTCAGGAGTGACACCCGCTGTGATCTTTCCTTAACTGCAGGTACTACTGCTCCCAACATGGAGCACACTCTGCTCCATGCTGGGAGCTGTAGTACCTGCATTAATAGACAGATCAAAATAGGTGTCACTTCTGACACCTGATGCGATCTGTCTATAAATGCAGGTACTACAGCTCCCAGCATGGAGCAGAGTGTGCTCCATGTTGGGAGCAGTAGTATCTGCAGTTAAGGAAAGATCACAGCGGGTGTCACTCCTGACACTCGCTGCGATCCTTCTGTATAATGTATAGATGCGGGCGGCACACTTCTATGGTCCCCTGCACTGCTTGTGTGTGTGTGTGTGTGTGTGTGTGTGTGTATATATATATATATATATATATATATATATATATATATATATATATACACACCTATTATTCATATTTCCTGCAGACAGTTGTGATTGGCTGGAACAATCTGTCCAATCAAAGCTCTCTGCGGGAAATATGAATCTGTGATGTGAAAAGAACTTCACATCACAGAGTACAGTGCAATATAGTGGCGAGGTGCGGCAGTGCTGCCCGCTTCTATACATTATATAGGTGGATCACAACGGGTGTCAGAAGTAACTCCTGGGGTGATCTGTCTATTAGTAGAGCTATTACTCCCATCATGGAACAGTCTGTTCCATGCTGGGAGTAGTAATACACACACACTTTATTAAACACATTATTAAAATACATTACTAATAAAAAGTTTAACAAAATTAATTAAAAAAAATATATTATTTTTACATTTAAATTGCCCCTTTCTATAGTTTTAATATTGTCGGCTATATTTTTCGTTCCCTGCCCGCCCACGTAAATTGATCCCTGTTTAAAAATTCATTTAAAAAAATTCATAAAAAATATAAATGTATTTACATACAATTTTTCATTTCATCATCATGACAGCACCACCATAAGATTGTTCCCTGTAGCTCTAATAGGAACAGGAAACACAGACAGGTTAAATAGGCCCCTCCTCATCCACCCCTCAGTGTTTTCTGTTCCTAGGAGCATACACTGAGAGGTGAGGTTCTTACTAGAGATGAGCGAACTTACAGTAATTCGATTTCGTCAGGAACTTCTCAGCTCGGCAGTTGCTGACTTTAACCTGCATAAATTAGTTCAGCTTTCAGGTGGGCTGGAAAAGGTGGAGACAGTCCTAGGAGAGTATCCACCTTTTCCAGCCCACTGGAGCACCTGAAGGCTGAACTAATTTATGCAGGCTAAAGTCAGCAAACGCCGCGCCGAGAAGTTCGTGACAAATCAAATTACTGAAAGTTCGCTCATCTCTAGTTCTTACCTCTGGTGGGCTGGTTTCTGCTCTGGACGGGGCTGCCAGGCAGCGGGGTATTAAGTCACGATGCAGCTCCCTCCTCCTGTGCTGCACCGGGTCGTGCCTCCTTTGGGTTGTTGCCTCCTGGTCCCTTCCTCCTGCTGCGGTGCTTGTTGGGGTTTATGTGGCAGGAGTCCTGTATAGGCCGGTCTTGGATCTTCCTGGCTGTTCTGGCGTTGCGGTGAGCGTGTGTGACATCACATGTGCACACGGATGCGAGCGTGCTCTGGCATTGGCTGGGGACTGGAAGTCCCTCCCCCAAGATGGCGGCACCCACCGGAACGCCGGGGAAGTGCGGAGGGACGCCATATTTGAATGGAGGGGTATAAATTGCTCCTCTGTTCCATCATGCATCCCTCTGAACCATGGATGTCTGCTGCCCGCTCTGCTCATCTGCAGCGCTCGGCGTTAACTGTAAGTGGGTGGCCCTTAGGGGGGTTCACTTACTTTTATACTGCTTCTTGCTTATGTATCACCTGGTGTCTTGTATAACAGTGGTTTCTTTGGGATTAGCACCAATTTGAGGCTGCGGCTCAGTTTAAGGACACCCTAGACTGCCAAATGGATGGTCTTCTAAAAAGATCCTGGGAAGCCTCATCGGCTTTAATCAACCCCAATATTGCGGCTACTACTGTAGCCAGGTCTCTGATCATTTGGTTAGAGGAGTTAGAAAGCCCTTTGCTCAACAAAACATCTAGGGAAAGTATTTTATCTTCCATCCCAATGTTCAGGGATGTGGAATTCCTATCGGCCGACGCCCGAGACAAGCAGTTCTGGGCATCGGGCAGGTAAATTTGTTCGGGTAAGCAGGGCCGGACCTGACAAGTGCGGCGGCGATCTGCAGTCTGTATGGAGCGGGCTTCCGACTCCTGCCCGCTCCATACTCTGCAGCCTGTGTCCTCCGAAGCAGAGCAGGGGAGATGAGAAGCTGTGTACAGTATTTGTCTTCTCTCCCCTGCTCTGCAGACGTGTGGGGGGAGATGAGGGGGGCGTGGCTTATTTTTCTCCATGCAGACCTGCGTCCTCTGCCTTCGCTCCCCCACGTCTACACGGGGAGACTGTATGCGGCGCTCACAGGGGAGTATGGAGCGGGCTCGGGATTCCTGCCCGCTCCATACTCTGCAGCCCCCGGCTGTTCTCAGTAGCCGGGGGCCGCCGCTAATAGCCAGCATGCGGCGATCGCTGCGGCAGGCTATTAACCCTCTAGATCGCTGCTGTCAAAGCTGACAGCGGTGTCTAAAGGGACATGTGAATGCTCCCTGGTGGGCTAGTGGGGTGGATCGCCCCCCCGCAGCGCGATCGCAGGGGGGCGATCCACTATAGAGGTAGCCGGAGGACTTACCTCTGCTTCCTCCTGTCCCGGCTCTGTCACTGATAGATCCTGGCTGTACTAGGCTCTATCAATGGATCACAGAGCACACAGATTAATAGAGTTCAATAGAACTCTATTCATCTGTCTGAGGAATCTAATGATTCCTCATAAGTCTAATAAAGTGTGTTTAAAAAAAAAAAAAATTATATATATATACGTTTTAATAAAAGTTTGAAAGTTTGGCTGTCCGGGCATGCTGGGAGTTGTAGTTTTGCAACATCTGTAGGGCCACAGTTTGAAGACTGCTGCATTAACCCCTTCCATGTTAAAAGTTCAAATCACCCCCTTTTCCTATATAAAAACATGCAAACATAATAAAAATAAACATATTTGGTATCGCTTCGTGCGTAATTGTATGACCTATTAAAATATAACATTATGTATCCCGTACGGTAAATGTAAAAAAAAAAATACCAAACCACAGATTTGCAATTTTTATAATATCCCAGAAAAAAAAGTTAAAAAGCGATTAAAAAGTCAGATCAATACCAAAATGGTACCCATACAAAAAACAGATTATGGCGCAAAAAATGAGCCCTGGTATGCGGAAAAAAAATAAAGCTACAGGGGTTAAAAAATGGCAATTAAAAAAATTAGAAAAAGTTCATAATTAGTAAAACATGACGTAAACTATACAAATCTGGTATCGCTGTAATCAGGCGGCCTAAAGCATAAAAATAACATGTTACCTCAACCACAAGGTAAATGGTGCAGAAAAGAAAACCACCAAATCTGCTAAATTATCTTTTACTATTTCAATTTCACTTCCCTTAATATATTGTGGCAGTGTGGCAAGGAAAGGGTGTATTTCCTTGGCTCACCCTGCAGGAGCTCTCACCTGCTTCTTAAGTAATGAGGCAGGAGGGAAAGGAAGTGTATATGAGATGGAGACTCAGTCTAATGTGGGCTCTTCCTAGGAGACAGCATGTGGGCTGTAGGGAAGAGACAGAGCCTGCTGAGGAGTACACAGCCCGAGCTATGAGTGGCTCAAAGAGAGTGACATGAATTGTGAGTACAAGGTTGCAGGGAACATATGTTTAACCGGCTGAGGGAAGCTCAGCGGTTGTTAGTCAGGACAAGCTGATCTGTTTAGTCAGTGACCAGACGGTCTAGGATTTTGTTTTGTTCCTGCTTTTTGTTTATTTATTTCCCTGCAACCTGTCTAATAAAACTGGCAAGGTGCCAGATTTGCATTATAAGCGTTTGTTTGCCGGTTTATTGAGAAGAAACGCATCCTGTGGCGTGGTCCAGGACGATCCCAGAGCTCATCCCCCAAGACAGATCGTCACAATATATATGTAAAAAGCCTAATTGGCTGCATTTGTGGGAGTGGCGTGGGGTATATAAACTCCCCTCTCCCTCAGGTAGGGGCGTATGACTCGTGGGCGGTATTTCTCTTGCAGGATATCGTGTTAGGGCATACGTCTCGGAGGTGTCAGTTGTTTGCAGTGGGTTGCAGTTATTTCGTGTTTCAGGTCGGTAAGTATCACTCCTGCCGCAGGCCCAGGCCCCTGTACCGGTTACCCGCCTGCCACCTGCTCGCTGCCGCTCTGGGGGAGCGCTGCTCCTGCGGGTCGCGTGGCCCGTCCTCTCCTGCCGGCTGTCAGCACTCGCTTGGCTGGCCGGGGGGGGGAGGGGTTGTCGGGCCCTGCACTGCGGCGTTCTCCCCGGTTTTGCGCTTCCGGGTGTGGGTGGGGGACCTCCCTGGTTCAGCCGCGCCGCCGCCGCTCGTCGGCCCCGCCGCTCCGTCCGGGCCTGGTGCCCCGCTTCCACGCCATCTCCTGCCTCGTGCGCTGGCTGGGCGGGGCTTCTGGCCCGGGGGGGGGCGGGGTTCAGTGACGGCGTTGTCCGGCGCCGCGGCGCTGCCGCTGCTCAGCCGGAGGACGCTGCCGCTGACGGCCTCCACACAAACGGCCACGGCCATAGGGGAGGGGTTTCCCAGGACCCGCAATACAGTCCCGCTCCCCTTCGCCGCTCGGCTGGGGGGAAGGGTCGATTCGGTTTTCAGTTAGAGCCACGCACGGAGGCCACAGCTTCCCTCCAGTGGCACGTAGGCCCTACTAATCATGCCGGATTTCTCCAGGGGGCAGCGACTCTTTCCCACCACTGCTCGACATCACTCATAGGCAGAGGATCACCTGTGTCTGACTCATCTTCAGTGGGGTCCTCTGCGTATGCTGTTCTGACTCTTCTTCAGCGCAACAGCACACATTTAGCCTCAGTTTCAGTATCACACTTTCCTCCATCACGCCTTTTCGGTCGGTCACATTCATGTGTAATTAATCTTTTCCTTAAATATCCACAGCTGGAAGCCATTACCGTGTGGTCAGTACTCCCGGTGTTGGAAGCTTTTCAGGAAATTCAGCAGGTCAGTTCCCTCCTGTAGCCAGGAGAACGGAAAAAAAAAAATATATATATATTTTTGAAAAAAAAAAAAAAAACCTGTGTACAGAGAGTATATATACATATATAGGGAGGGTATATATATATATTTTTTTTTTTTCACTAGTCATTTTTTATTGTTCTCTTTTCCTCTTATTCTTGCCGGCACCCTTCTATGGCCCGGACAGGTTGCCAGCAGCATGTCTCAGCCAGCGGATATCGAGGAGGCACTCTCGGTTCCTGAGACTCCTGCCAGGGCCTCGGACCGAGGCAGCTTGCCCTCGTACAGGTCCTGGACCATCCCCAGGCTAATGGAAGAGTTGAGAAGGAGGGGTGTCCCCTTTCCGGCCTCAGCTAGGAAGGGCGAGTTATTCAACTTGCTGAATGCTGACCAAGCCCCCCCGGGGTAGCCAGGCTGCGGCCCAGGATCAAGTTTCAAGCGCCTCCTTGTCTCAGCTTCACACGATGATGACTGAGGTGCTTACGACGGTGTCAGGTTTCAAGGCTAGGCTAGACCTAATGGAACTCTCCAGGAGCGACGTAGCAGTCCCGACCGCAGCGTCGCCCACGGCTTCTACCTCTCAGGCCACGCCTTCAGGTATGCCACATCCTCCACCGATCATCACGCCCGCACATTTCATCCCGGCAGCCATAAAAAAGGACATCCTTGAGGGAAAAGAGGTCAACCTCGCCTCTCTGCTAATTGCCACCACGGACGTACATGATACCAAAACCGTTGCCTGCGGGGAGCTGGCGGTCACGTTCAAAAGCAAGGACGCTAGGCTCAGCAGGAAGTTGAGTGTCACTGAGTTTGTGCTGGCATTTGGACTATTCAGGGACGTACTCTGTTCAGTCAGCCCTGGCCGCAGGGAGGAGTTGGACCTGTACTTACACAGGGTTGTGCAGATGGCGTACAAATACGGGGGTACCACGTTCTACGAGTACCACAAGTCTTTTTCAGCAAAAGTAGCAGCCGCATACGCGCAGTTCGGCTACGTCACCAACTGGGGGTCCATAGACACGGAGCTATACTGCGAACATTTCGCGGGTCTGAAAGCCCCCTCCTGCACCGCATGCGGGGTGACCACGCATTCCTCCAGCTGGTGCCCGCAGGTCAGCAACCCAGGGGAACCCAGCACCAGTAGGAGCCTGAACGCCTTCACCCCTCCAGCTCCAAGGAACGTGGCCGCCCTAGATAGGCTCGGTAGACCAGTGAGGTACCTGGGCAAGACCCAGATCTGCAATAACTTCAATCTTTCCTCCTGCGTGTACAGCAATTGCAGACTACTACATGTGTGTTTCATTTGTTTCAGGGCTCACCCCAGCTCTATCTGCTCCCAGAAGGGCCCTCAGGCATGACTAGGCGTGGTACAGGTCCTCGCCCAGGTCCTAGCTGGTCATCCTGAGCCCGACTGGGTGAGATGGCTGGTGGCGGGTTTCTGCGATGGGTTCCACACAGGTTTGGTCGCTTTGCCGCAAAGCACGCATGAATGTGATAACCTGTCATCAGCCCTTTCCGAGCCAGAGATCGTGTCCGGGCTAATCCAGCAGGAACTGGCAAGAGGTTTCATGATAGGTCCCTTTGATGTGCCCCCTTTTCCATGTTGGAGAGTCAGCCCTCTGGGGCTTGCCACAGGCAAATATTCCAATAAAAGAAGATTAATCTATGACCTCTCAGCGCCTTATTCCTCCATCATTCCCAGCATCAATGCTTTAATCCCCTCCGACGAGTTCTCCATGAAATATGCTACTATTGACCGAGCCATACAAATCATCCTACAGTTAGGGAGAAACACTTGGTTGTCCAAAGCGGACATAACGGACGCTTTCAAACTACTCCCGATCAGACAAGACCTCTGGCAATGGCACGGTGTCAGGTGGCTGGACAAGTATTATTTCGCAGTTAAGCTCACGTTCGGGGCAAAGAGCAGCCCCTGGCTCTTTGACCAACTAGCCACAGCACTGCATTGGGCACTCCAGAACGTGGCTGACTGCCAGCACGTCATACATTACCTGGATGACTTCTTACTACTCGAACATCCTAGTCTCGCTCCTCTCAACCTCACTTCACTACTGTCTCTGTTCAAGGAAATCGGGGTCCCAGTGGCACCTCACAAGACGGAGGGCCCCGTCAGGCAACTGGTGTTCTTGGGCGTCATCCTAGACACTGTAAACATGCAGGCTAGGCTTCCCCAGGAGAAACTAGTCAGAACCCGGGAGATGATACACAACCTATCCAGGAGTCGCACAGTAACCAGGGTCGAACTCCAGAGCCTCCTGGGCATGATGGCTTTCGCTATGAGGATCATCCCGCAGGGGAGAGCCTTCATATCCAGACTTTTGGACCTTCTCCCTTCAGTATCGGGTCAGAGGCAGGTCATCCACATCAACAATGAGGCGATGGCTGACCTACTCATGTGGGATCACTTCTTGGAGAGCTGGAACGGTGTCTCTTTCTTAGTTCCCCCTTTATCAGACGGGTCCCCGACTATAGTGTCCGATGCCTCATCGGTTGGCTTCGCAGCCATTTTCGGGAACAAATGGTTAGCCGGCCCCTGGCCAGCTGAGATCCGCAACATTCCTGACTTCACAGTAACTTCAGCCCTGTTTGAAACATTTCCCATCGTAGCCGCCGCTGCTGTCTGGGGAAACTCCTGGGCTAACTCCACAGTTCGATTTCTGTGCGATAATTCCGCTACAGTCAACATTCTCAACAGAGGACGCTCTAGGTCCCCCCACATAATGCGCTTTGTCAGGAGGTTCATTCTGTTGTCTCTCCAGCACAATTCCATTTTTTGATCGAGCACATAGAAGGTAGGAAGAACTTGGCGGCTGATGCACTCTCTCGGGCTAAATTCGGTGTGTTTTTTCAGGTACAACCAGACGCAGACCGGGTCGGAGTCCCGGTGCCTCCGTTCCAACAACTGCTGACGGACTAGCCAGATACGTCTCCATTGCCAACACTCTAATCAAGAAGTCTTTAGCTCCCAGCACGATCCGGGCTTATGATACCGCTTTGGCGGTTTTCTCCTCCTTCATGCAGGGCTTAGGGCTTTCCCCCACAATCACTTTACACTCTGCCCTAGCTTTTGTTGGTTTTTGCCATTCTTCTTTTACACTTATCCCAGAACACCATCAAACTTCAATTAACAGGTCTTCAACACCACAGGTCACTCTCGCACCCTCACGCCTCTTCTCTACTCTCTGCTCATCCGATCAAAGCAGCACTCAGGGGCATTTCAGTCTTGTCGCACCCCAAATCTCTTTCTCACGCACCGGTCACGGGGGATCTTTTCCGGGCCATGTCTTCCTTACTGGACACGCACCCTTTTGGTTTTCACCTCAGCACGGTCATCAAAGCTGCCATACACCTTGCTTTTTACGGCTTCCTTAGACCGGGGGAGTTCACGCACACTGGCTGCCGAGCACCCGGGCCGACCCTGAGCCAGCTATCATCCAACAGGCTAGGTTTCACTTTCACCCTTCCATCCACCAAAACCTGCAGATGGGGAGCATCCATCAGATATTTCCCCACCTCACATCAGTGGTGCCCAGTCTCGTCTCTCACCGACCTCCTCTCAATGCTGTCCGGGCAAGCAGCGGACAGTCCGCTCCTCCCGGTGGCTGGGCATGCTCTGTCTTCCTCCCAGTTTACCAGATACGTCCGCTCCCTAGTCACCATGCTAGGTCATGATCCCGCTGTCATCTCAGGACACTCATTCAGGATCGGAGCGGCCTCCGCAGCCTCCAAACATGATGCCCCAGCTCACATCATTAAGAAGCTAGGCCGCTGGAACTCCAGCTGTTTTGACCGGTACATTCCGGATCCCTCTACCGAAATGGCTAATGTGTTTAAAGTTTTGGCGTTGTGATACAAATAAAATAGAGTTACACCCTACTCTTGACTCTTTGCCCTCTATAGGCGTGCCCTCGGTCGCGGTTATTGGGCACACCTCATCCGCTGTTTGTATTTCTTAATTCTGTACTAGGTCTACCGGGGTTCCAAGGCTCAGGACGGTAAGTACTCTTGTTCTCCTTTTTTCGTATACTTGCTCGTTCGGCCTTTCGAGCCATGACCACAAGTAAAAAGCCTAATTGGTTGCATTCGTGGGAGTGGCGTGGGGTATATAAACTCCCCTCTCCCTCAGGTAGGGGCGTATGACTCGTGGGCGTCACCCATCCAACCCTCCCTTTTTCTATCATAATCCATACATAGGGCATGCCCTCTATAGGCGTGCCCTCGGTCGCGGTTATTAGGCACACCTCATCCGCTGTTTGTATTTCTTAATTCTGTACTAGGTCTACCGGGGTTCCAAGGCTCAGGACGGTAAGTACTCTTGTTCTCCTTTTTTCGTATACTTGCTCGTTCGGCCTTTCGAGCCATGACCGCAAATATATATATATATATATTATTATTATTTTTTTTTGGTTCAGAGAATATGTTATTGAAAAATTAAAAGGTATCATTATAGTAGGTAGTTATGGCTATTATAGGGGGCGAGGAGGAAAAAATTAGAGCGTAAAAGCGAAAATTGGCTCGGACAAGTGGATCGTCATGACAAGTAGATTTTGCTCCATTTTAGTCCCGTGGACAAGTAGTTTTTTATAAAATTTCCACACCCCTGATATTGAAACTAGCCACAACCTTCTTGGTGGATGCATCAGCTGAATCAGTTAGATTTGCAGCAAAAGCCACCGTCTTATCTAACTCTGCTAGAAGGGCCCTATGGATTCAAAACTGGCAAGGTGACTACCTTTAAGGTTAAACTTTGTGCCATCCCCTTCCAGAGTAATCTTGTGTTCGGCTCGGTCCATGAAAAAATTCTGGACCAGGCGGCTGACAGGAAAAAAGGTTTCCTTTTAAAAAAAAAAAACTAAACAAAATAACAAATTTTGTTCATTTAATAGAGTATAAAAGAGTATAAAGATAAAGGTAAAGGAGGTCGCTGGGGCTATCCCAAAGGAGGAAAAAGCAGAGACTTTATCCTCAATCCCAATTCCAAAAACAAAAAACAATGACATCCTTGTGGGGGAAAGGCTTTCTCTATTCTATTTTCCCTTCATTCTAAATTCCAGATCTCAGGAATGCAGAATAGAGTTTATCAGCCTTCCTCCTCCAAGATTTTGTTTCACAAATCTCGGATCAGACACCTTAAACGAACGTCTTTTTTCAGGCATAAACTGTCTTTTGTCTCAAGACAGTCAATACCTCTTATACAAAGAGACTCCTGGATGTGTACCATCAATCTAAAAGATGCCTACTTCCACCTAGCAATTCATCCCTCTCACCAAAAATATCTCAGATTTCCAATTCAATACAATCACTCTACCCTTCATTTTCAATGTTCACCCTCCACCCCGAGGATATTTACGAAAGTAATGGTAGAGGTGATCGCTCACGTGAGACAAAGGAATTTTAATTTCTTACTTGGATGACTTACTGATTATTGCCTAGTCAAAAGAAATGCTTCATCAGTACCACCTTCTAACTTTGTCCTGTCTTCAAAACCTCGGCTGGATCATAAACTTGCAGAAATCAGACTTCATTTCAGCAAGGAAGAAGTTGTTTCTGGGCATGATCTTAGACTCTGAGAAACAAAAGCCCTTTCTCCCAGAAGACAAGATTCTCTCCCTTCAGCTGAAAATAAAAGATCTGTTAAGGAGAAAATCTTGTTCCATAACAACAGTCTTGGGATCAATGACATCCTGTATACCAGCAGTACCTTGGGCTCAAAGCCATTTGAGATCTCTTCAATCCCTAATCTTGAAAGTGTGGTACAGATCCCAACTGTCCCTAGAGAAGAGATTACAGATACCACATCAGGTAAAAACCTCATTAGCATGGTGGCCGAAGAAAAATAATCTCTTTATGGGAAGTAATTGGATATTCTCTCCTGCTGTTACGGTGACAACAGACACGAGTCTTTGGGGTTGGGGTGTTCACGTCGATGTCACTCTTCCAACTTTTGGGAATTGAAGGCAGCTTTAATGGCATTAAAAGATTCAGAACATCTCTTAAAAAACCCATCACGTGAAGATATACTCGGACAATATAACCACAGTGGCCTTCCTCAACCATCAAGTGGGGACGAGACCTTCTCCTCTAAGGGATCTCTCCTCAAAAATGTTCATATGGGCAGAGAAAAATGTTCTTTCCCTTTACAGCCATACACCTGAGGGGTGTAGAAAATCAGGAAGCAGACTTCCTTAGCCAGAACCAAGTGGATCCAGGAGAATTGGAAATAAATTCTCAAGTTTTTCAGTCACTGGTGAGAGTTTGGGAGAATCCGGAAATGGATCTATTTGCAAGCAAGAAGAAGTCCAGAACTTCTCTCTCAATCCGAGAGAGAAACCTCTTGCAGTAGATGCCCTTCAACAAGTTTGGGACTTCTCTCTTGCTTATGCATTTCCTCCTTTGCCTCTCATCCTGAAAGTGCTCCAAAAGATTCTATTGGAGACAGTTTGTGTCCTCTTCATAGCCCCTTGGTGGCCCAAGAGAAGTTGGTTCAGTCTCCTAGATCTTCTCTCTCGATCCGGCTTCCTCAGGTGAAGAATCTTCTAACACAGGGACCTCTGTTACCAAGACCTAGAAACTCCACAGTTAACAGTATGGCTCTTGAAAGGCAGATCCTACTAAAGAAAGGACTTACTAGTAAAGTGGTTAGTACTTTGTTAAAAAGTAAAAAAAAAAAAAAAAAAAAGGTTCCACTTCTATATATTTCAGATACTGGAAGAAATGTATTTCATTGTGTGGTTCTTCCTCCCCAAAACATTGACCTGCAAAACTGTGTTGTTAGTTGCCATAACTTCAGCAAGAAGAGTAGGAGAAATCCAGGCTCTTTCTATTGAGGAACCATAGTCCTGGTCGGTAGGATTATTTTCAAACTTAATCCAGCTTTTCTTCCAAAGGTGGTCATTAATTTTTATAAATCTCAAGATATTAATTGCCCTCATTCTGCAATAATCCAAAAAATCAGAAGGAAGAAGTCTTACATAACCTAGATGTCAGAAGATGTTATTCACTACTTGGAGACTACAAAATCTTGGAGAAAAGATTCTAACCTTTTCATTAAATTTCAAGGGCCCAACAAGGGCAAGAGAGCTTCAAAAAATAATAATTTCTAGGTGGCTGAAGATGGCTATCCAGGAGGCCTATAAATCTTCCTGGAAGCAAGTCCCTGAAGGCCTTCGTGCTCACTCAACTAGGGAGCTAGCTGTCTCCTGGGCCGAAAAAAGCCTCAGCCTCCATCGAACAAATTTGCAGATCAGCAACCTGGTCATCTCCGCACACCTTCTTCAACCATTATAGGTTGAATATAACCTCTTCCCAAGATCTTTCTTTCGGCTGGAAGGTGTTGCAAGCTGTGGTCCCTCCCTAAAGTCACCTGTTTATCTGGTATGTCTCATGGTGGTGCTGTCATGAAGTTGGAATTATTACTTACCGATAATTGTTTTTTCATGAGTTCATCATGACAGCACCCTTTAATTCCCACCCTTCAATGTAGATAAGTATTATAGAAGTATTGTTTATGCTCTAGTTAGGGGTGTATGGGGAGGGGCCTATTTAACCACTCTGTGTTTCCTGTTCCTATTAGAACTACAAGGGACAATTACTACTGTATCTTTTTTTTTTTTTTTTTTTTTAATGGCATCCTATGAAATTTTAATATATATATATATATATATATATATATATATATATATATATATATATATATATATATATATATACCGTATATACTCGAGTATAAGCAGAGTTTTTCAGCACGATTTTTCGTGCTGAAAACACCCCCCTCGGCTTATACTCGAGTGAACTCCCCCACCCGCAGTGGTCTTCAACCTGCGGACTTCCAGAGGTTTCAAAACTACATCTCCCAGCAAGCCCGGGCAGCCATCGGCTGTCCGGGCTTGCTGGGAGTTGTAGTTTTGAAACCTCCGGAGGCCCGCAGGTTGAAGACCACTGCGGCCTTCAACATCATCCAGCCCCCTCTCACCCCCTTTAGTTCTGAATACTCACCTCCGCTCGGCGCTGGTCCGGTGCTGCAGGACTGTCCGGAGAGGAGGTAGTCCGGTGGGATAGTGGTTCCGGGCTGCTATCTTCACCGGGGAGGCCTCTTCTAAGCGCTTCGGGCCCGGCCTCAGAATAGTCACGTTGCCGTGACAACGACGCAGAGGTGCGTTCATTGCCAACGTACTTCTGCGTCATTGTCAAGGCAACGCCTCTATTCCGGGCCGGAAGCGCGGAGAAGAGGCGCCCCCGGTGAAGATAGCAGCCCGGACCAACTCCTCACCGGACCACCTCCTCTCCGGACAGCCCTGCAGGACTGGACCAGCGCCGAGCGGAGGTGAGTACTCAGAACTAAAGGGGGTGAGAGGGGGCTGGATGATGTTGAAGGCCGCAGTGGTCTTCAACCTGCGGACCTCCGGAGGTTTCAAAACTACAACTCCCAGCAAGCCCGGACAGCCGATGGCTGCCCGGGCTTGCTGGGAGTTGTAGTTTTGAAACCTCTGGAGGTCCGCAGGTTGAAGACCACTGAGGGCGAATGATGAGAAGAGGATGATGAAGGGGGGGGTGTGGGGATGATGAAGGGGGGTGGGGATGATGAAGGGGCGGTGTGGGATGATTACAAGGGGATGATGAAGGGGGGATGTGTGGGATGATAAGGGGATGATGAAGGGGGGATGTGCGGGATGATAAGGGGATGATGAAGGGGGGATGTGTGGGATGATAAGGGGATGATGAAGGGGGGATGTGTGGGATGATGACAAGGGGATGATGAAGGGGGGATGTGTGGGATGATGGGGGGATGTGTGGGATGATAAGGGGATGATGAAGGGGGGATGTGTGGGATGATGACAAGGGGATGATGATGAGGATGTTAATGACGGGTCTGGATGATTACATGGGGGGATGAGGTATTTCCCACCCTAGGCTTATACTCGAGTCAATAACTTTTCCTGGGATTTTGGGTTGAAATTAGGGGTCTCGGCTTATACTCGGGTCGGCTTATACTCGAGTATATACGGTGTATATATATATATATATATATATATATATATATATATATATATATATATATTATATTTAAATTGGACTTCAGTGATCCCTTTTTTTTTGGATCGCTAAAGTCCAAAAAAAGAATAAAAATCACCTGCAAAAACGCTAAAGTTAAAACTCACATGGCGTTTTTCTTAGTGTTTTTTCACTCCCAGTCTATGGGAGGAAACCGCCAAGATTTTCCCAGGAAAAAAAAACCCTGCCAAAGTCTCAACCAGAGGATGTTTTTGAAAAACTGCCAAAGAGCCAAAAATTGCTGAAAAACTCCCAAGTGGACATGGCATTTTGCAGTTCCCTATTGACTTGCAGCTAACATCTGGCCACAGTGTTTTTTCACAAAAAAATGCCATGCGGCAGAATGGGCATTTTTATTGGCGTTAAAAAAAATAAAAATAAAAAATGGAAACCTAGACTAAAGAGGGCAGGTTGTGAATGACCTTTTATGTCATGGTTTACAGTTTAAACTGAACTCTTTGGGCAATGGGTAGCCAGTGAAGGAATTGACAGAGTAGGAGAGAGGTGGATTAGTCGGGCATCAGAGTTGAGGATAGATTGTAGGTAGGGATGTCCCAATACCATTTTTTTAAGACTTAAGAATACCAAAAAAAATTTTTTTTCTTTTAAGTACTCGCCGATAACTATTACCGATACTTTTTTTTTTTCTATGTCATGTGAAAGGGTTTTTTAATGGGGGGAAAAAAGGGGTGCTTTTAGTTTTTTAGAGGAAGGGCTTTTTAATATTTTTTTATTTTTTTTATTTAAAGGGGGGGATTCAAATTATATTAGGGAAGGGGTTAATTCACATTTATAATTTAAATTTTTTTTACACACCTTTTTTTTAATTGACTTTTTTTTTTAGTCCGCATAGAGCACTCTGTAGATTGCATACACCGATCAATGATATAGCATAGCATTGATCAGTGGTATCTGCACTCCTTTACTAATGGTTGCCATGGCTAGCAGCAGTAAAGAAGCGACGATTGGACGGCACAGATCGCGGTAAGGGACCTCCGGCCGTCCTCACAGTTGATTGGGACAATGCAATTTCACTGCAGTGATCCCCATCAGCATCCCTGAGCTAACCGGCAGTTAACTTCACAGGATTTTTAGACGCTGCAATCAACTTTGATCTTGGCGTCTAAGGGTGGGGTCACACATAACGGATCCGCAGCATATAGAATATTTTTATCAGGGACATTTGCACGAGTACAAGTTTTTGTGCAAATGTCCAGTATCTGTACCGATACCAGTATCGAGACATCCCTAATTGGAGGGAAGCAAGAGTGTTTGATGGAAAGCCAAAGAGGAGGTTGTTGCAGTAGTTCAAGCAGGAGATTAGGGCATTTACTAGTAGTTTAGTTAAGAAATTAGCAGATTTGAGAAATGGTTTTTAACCCCTTAAGGATGACTGGTTTCTTCATTTTTGCACTTTCGAGTTTATCCACCTCACCTTATAAAAATCATAACCCTTTCAATTTTCCACCTACAGACCCATATGAGGGCTTGTATTTGTGCCACCAGTTTTACTTTGTAATCAATCATTTCACCACAAAATCTATGAAACTGAAACCAGAAAAAAACATTTTGTGGGGCAAAATTTAAAAAACAAACAAACAAAAAACGCTATTTTGTAACTTCCGATTCTATGCAGTGCACTTTTTGGTAAAAACTTCTATAGTGTTATAGTGTTTTTAGTATTTGTACTGGTTTAATATGGGTTAATAAAGTTTGTTGTATATAAGGGTGGGGTTCTTGGAAGAAGGTTTGAGGTCATGGGGAAGCGCTATGGATAGCATGAAACGGCCCGTTGGCCGCATTGGATACTGAAAACGACTGAATGCCATCTACTATCTTTTTATTGCTACAATTTGGATAAGTTTTTCATGGATTGAGCACCATAGATGTACTGTAGAGCTGGTGATATTGAGATGTGTAAGCTGCGAGGAACGTTGTTCCCTCGATATACTGGGCAGTGCCGACTTACCTTTGTTCTCTGATAAACTGTACATACATAGCTCTACTACTCTTTTTTATTTTTATACCTACAGGTTCAAGCTATAGTTCTTTTTGTATCTTCTGTGATACCTCCCCCAGCATATGACTGTTCACATTTTATTACGTTATAAAAGGTCCTGCAGCTATGCAGGACTTAAACATGGGACCAGGTATGTTATTCTTTGGGGACCTTTTGATGTTGTAGGAAGCTGGATGGGATGTGCCTATCACATCTAGCCTATGTAACTACATATTTATTAGGGTGTGTTCTTACTGTTAGCAAACAAGAAATAGCTGGGGTGGCGGCACCACTTCGGATATAACTGAATACACACTGCTAGGACTTCACTGTTAACTGACCCAGATCCAGTGTAGCATAAATACATGAGGAAAGAAGAACGCACTCATCAATCCGGGGAACACAAGCAGCTTTATTCTGGAAAATGCATGGCATCAGACATCATGCAGGATTCATTCCAAACTGCGTGGGGTCAGGAAAGCGGGCGAGTGGAACACAGGTGTGGGGTTGTGTTCAGTAGGGCAGATGAATCGTCAACTATGATGTGAAACGATTTGTTGCCCTACTGCACACTCCCTACACCTGTGTTCGACTCGCCCGCTTTCCTGACCCCAAGCTGTTTGGAATGAATCCTGCATGATGTCTGATGCCATGCATTTTCCACAATAAAGCTGCTTGTGTTCCCCGGATTGGTGAGAGCGTTTTTTTCTTCATGCATTTATGTGTTCTTACTGTACCTATGGGGCAGGCACAGCAGTGCATTTAGGGACTAGGGAATGTCCAGGTGCACAAAACATACTCAATTGCATATTACTATTTTTCTCCATATCTCCTAAACAGAACCATGCAGGCAAAAAAACATGTAACAGACCCAAAATGCCATGTGACATGATTGCACTCATTTTCATGCGTGTTTTCCCCTACTGTACCAAAAGATGTCCTCCTGCATGTCATGGTCTTCTAACAGGGTCTTTCAGTTTTCAAAGTGCCTTTTTCAAATTGCCCAAAGTGTTTTTGACTGCAAAATATACTATTTATACCATACCACAACCCTGAGAGGAAGTCTATTATGTAAGTGCAAACAGAGTCCAATCACTTCTTCTGTTATTTACAAATAATTCTTCAATGTTTATCCTTAGGAAGTATACTTGACCAAGGTCTAGAGAGCCTCCTTCATCGTCTACGTGGATTATGTGACAACATGGAACCTGAGACGTTTGCTGATCATGAAAGTGTATATTTGCTAAAAGGTCAGCAAGCCAGCCCCTTTGTACTTCGTGCTCGTCGACCACTTGACCGTCCAGGAGCACCATGGCACCTTCGTTATCTTGGTCAGCCAGAAGCAGGAGACAGAAGCCGGCACACACTGGTTAGAAACTGCGTTGATATTGCGACCTCAGAAGTCTTACCCGAATTTCTTCAAGAAATGGGTTTTCGAATGGACCATGAATTTATAGCAAAAGGACATTTGTTTCGCAAGGGAGTTATGAAAATTGCAGTCTACAAGGTGTTTCGTGTTTTGGTGGCAGGGACAGCTGAAGGTGCTGAGCCACTGTCACTTTCATATTTGGTAGAGCTCAGTGTAGTGGCTCCTGCTGGCCAGGACAGTGTAGCTGATGAAGTCAGAAGTTTTGCCGAACAACTTAGACCACTGGTGCAGTTGGAAAAAATAGACCCAAAACGTCTAATGTGAAAAGAGGCTGTTGTGCTGTATAACTTGCAGACACTAAGGAACTATAAAGCCACAATCATACAGCATTTTTTTTTTTTTGTGGTATTCCTTATTACTGCCTTTTATCAGTGAAGAGTTTCTTCAAACTGCCCAGCAGTACAGTTCTAGGACTGCTTCATTTTGTAAAAGTATTTTTAGAGCGATAATGATAGCCTAGGTTTTCCATTATTGTTCATTTGCATTCTGTTTCTATCTGTATTCCAATGTTTTGTAAACATATATTATTAAATCTTTTTTGTATGATATAAATATCTATCATGGGAATTTACTCTTGTGAGTTTTAAGGAGCGGTTTTCAACCATGACAGCAACATGAAAGGAGGATGCTTCCACATCACTGTTGGGACAGGAAATGGAGAGGTTAGAAAGAGGCCCCTCTCCAACACACCTCAGCCGGAGGCTCTGCAGTTGGATTCGTCCTCATGGTTGGGCACACACTGGCAATGGCGCTAGTGTTCCCTTATAGAACTGTGAAAAGACAGCTTGTGTGGAAATGTGCATATCTTCTCCTCAGATAGTAAGCTGTTGATTCTGCCTTCAACTCTAAAGCTGGACCTGCAGAGCACCAAAACATGGCAACTTCTGTGAGTATAGCTAGTCATGTAGGAGACAGTTATCTCAGATGTGTATTCGGATTATACTTTAAGAGGCAAAGGAAAACTGTCAGCTTTGCTCCCCCCGCACTAACCAGTAGTACTGACTGGTAGTGTGGGGAACGCTGATCAGTTTGATGCATACCATGCCCGAATCCACCGCGCCGTTCGCCTGTTGTTATATTTTCTTCTTGATATGCAAATTAGCTGCTAACTGGCACGCAGCACCGTCTGGCTTATGAATATTCATGTTCTCCCTCATCATCTCCCTCTCCTCCCCGCTGATTTCAGGACTCCACTGCACATGTGCTGGCTTCTTGTCTACACCCGGAAGCCGTTTCAGCGCAGTGGAGTCCTGAAATCAGCGGGGAGGAGAGGGAGATGATGAGGGAGAACATGAATATTCATAAGCCAGGCGGTGACATCAGTGCCATATGAAGGCAGTAACCCCGCCCGTGCCAGTTAGCAGCTAATTTGCATATTAAGAAGATAACAGGCGTTGCTTCTTTAGTTTTTCAGAGATCTCTTTAAAAATGCAAGAAGCAAGTTGATTGCTATGGACAACTTTTACTCTGGACAGGTTTTGATAAATCTTGCTCTATGTCTTTTATAATCTCTTCCTATTTACCGAGAACGCCTAAGGATGAAAAAAAATAAAGAACCCCTGTTTTGTCCATATTATACATTCACCATGTGATTTACCCCTCTGACCCACAGAAAATCACAATGTTGAACTCCTTGCAGATACATTGTATTTACCATTAATGATGGACATCAGAGATTATACTGATGTCCATCATTTAACCCCTTTTAAATGCTGCGATCAAGACCGTTTGCAACATTTAAATGTCACGCTCCCTCCCATAGACTTGCATTGAGGGGGCGGGTGTGACGTCACACGGGGGCGGAGTCGTGACGTCACGATCTTCCATTCTCGTGGTCGGGATGGTATTAGCCTGAGGGCCTCCAGCGCTTCTGGAAGCTGTTACAGGTGGGTACCGCATGGTAGAATGCAGGGGTCCCCAGCGGCGGGACCCCCGCCATCAGACATCTTATCCCCCTATCCTTTGGATAGGGGGATAAGATGTCTAGGGGTGGAGTACCCCTTTAAGGGGGGGATGGTTCTATATTGTCTAACCTTAAATTAATTAACCTCGTTTTTAGGGATTTCTACTCCTCCTTATATTCTGCTCCTCCTAGACCTTGTCAGGGGAAACTTTTTTTTTTTTCTGCAGGACCTAGCCCTTCCGAAGCTTAGTCGTGCTCAGGCGGATGCTTTAGATACCCCTTTTACGCTGGAGGAGGTGGCACAGGCTATTAAGGATCTTCCCTCTGGGAAGACACCGGGTTTAGATGGGTTGATAGGCGATTGGTATAGGATGAATGAGGAGCGTTTAGCCCCTATACTTCTTTAATTGTTTCAATTGTGGCGGAGGCTGACACTCTTCCAGAATCTATGCGGGAGGCTTTGATAGTGGTACTCCCCAAGCCTGGGAAGTATCCATTGCTACCTGATTCCTACAGACCTATTTCCCTTTTGAATGTTGATATTAAGATCTTTGCTAAAATACTTGCTACTCTCCTATGTGGGGTTATTGGGGGCTACTGATGTTAACGTAAAACGCCTACAGCTTAATATTGCTGCAGTGGGGGATGAATCTATAAAGCTTTTGATTCTGTATTGTGGCCATATCTCTGGGAGGTCTTGGGCGTGATTGGGTTTGGCCCTAAGTTTTGTGCCTGGGTCCGCTTGTTGTATGACTGTCCCAGGGCTCGTATTTGCACTAATCTGGATGTCTCTCCCCCATTTCTCCTGCGCTTGGGGATCAAGGCAAGGGTGCCCATTATCTCCATTCCTTTTTTCGCTTGCGATTGAGCCGTTGGCAGCGGCCATATGTAGAGACCCCACTATCTGTGGCATTACCAGAGGTTCCATTGTCGAGAAGGTTTCCCTTTATGCAGATGACACACTAGTATACTTAGCAGATGCAGGAAGTTCCCTTGTTTCTCTGATAGGTTTAGCTCTATATCAGGCTTACGGGTAAATTGTGCTAAATCCTCTCTTATGACGTTTTCACCTGACGTTCCACTTCCCTCTTCTCTTCCAGCGGGTGTGCAAGTGGTTTCCAGCTTTAGGTATCTTGGGGTAGAGGTTACCGCATCTCTGGTGGATTATATGTCCCTGAATTTAGACCCGCTCCTGATTTCTACAGTGGATCGGTTACATGCCTGGTCCTCCCTCCCTCTCTCCCTAGCTGGAAGGATTAATATTTTTAAAATGATTTACCTACCTAAATTCCTTTATCTCTTTCATCTTGCTCCTGTGGTTCCCCCTAAGAAATAGTTTATTAAAATATGTGGTGCTCTGGGATCCTTCTATTGGCAGGGAAAGTCTCCCAGACTCGGTCAGGCCCTCCTTCAGGCTTCTAAACGGCATGGTGGTTTAGCTGCTCCTGATGTATATAACTATTTTCTTGCCTCTCATTTGGTCTATGCAGTATGGTGGAACTCGACGACTGCCTTGGCTGGGGCGCATATGGGCTCCTACGTAGCTCTCACTAACTCATTATACAGCTATCATTCTCACTCTTCTTATCTTCTTCCCCTGAAAACTATAGCTAAAGTGTGTTCACACAGCCTTTGGCGTCTCCTAGGGCACCCTTGTGGGGAAATGTGCATTTAACTCGCCTACATGGGTTACAGGAAGCTGGCTTCTGAGGTTCTCATGGAGTCAAATTTGTGATTCATTTGTTCCAAGAGGATCAGGTCTTCTTGTTCTTCGTGGAAATGAAAGAACGTTATGGTATCCCTGGAAGTGCCTTCTATAGGTATCTTCAGCTGAAGCATGTGGTCCAAGCGCAATTTGGCTCCCTGACATTTACTTCTGCTTTTTCTGATGTGGAGATTCTTCTGGGCACCATGGATGTTTCTAAACCCCTTACTCAGTCCTATGCTCTCCTCCAGACACTGGGACCTAGTCCGTTTTCTAACGCTTATGATAAATGGGTGGCTGATATTCCTGATTTGAGTGCCAGTGGAATGAAATTGAAGGCTCATATTACTCCACAGTGGGTAGTAGTAGGGATATGTTGATTCAGTCTCAGTATGTTTTGAGGTTATATTATACCCCTGCTAAGCTGAAGCGTATAGGTTTTCGCTGTTCTATGGATATTGGTACCTTTCTGCATGCGGTTTGGGAGTGTCCGAGGGAAGTAATGGGGTTTTTTGCAGATAATTTGGATTTCCCCTTCCTGCTTACCCCAGTGGTGTGCTTGTTGGGAGTCCTGAATTAGGTGGTCTCTGGTCCGCATAGACGTTTATTGATCTGTTTCTTGCTGTTCTGTGCCCGTAAGGTGGTGATGATGGTCTGGAAGGATTCCTCCCCCTTTGTCTCGCTGGCTAAACTTGGTAAATAAATATGTCCCGTTGTACCAAGCCTTGTATAAGAGTCGTAGATGCCCGAAGAAATTTGACAGGGTGTGGACTCATTGGCTTTTACTAGATGTGTCGACTGACCCTCCGTCTGGTCCATTAAGTTTTCTATAATGGTACTTGCAGGTGGGGATTGGGTTGGAGGGGGTCGGAGTCATTGGGATGTGTGGTAGTGTTAATGTATGCTTGTTTACTGGTGTGGGGCTTCTCTGGATGGTACTGGGGATGCTCTTTCCTTATTAGCATGATTGCCACTCCTGTTATTTTCTCCGTCATACTGTTGGAGTTGACCTGTGGACCTACAGAGGCACTTATTATGTGTTGCACCTTATTGTGCTGTTGGTTTATTTTATGTAAAACAATACTTTAATGAATAAATACTTAAAAAAAAAAAAAAAATATCAACACTTTTCTGTATTAGTAAGGTGAGTGTTTTCCATTGTGAAGCTATGTGAATATGTGAAGCGTAGTTAAAAGAATAAATTGTGCTAAACTGAAGGTGCGATAGGGCATTCTACATGGTCTATGGCTTAAGAGACAAAAAGACGGAGTCCAAGGTACTCTGGTCCCACAGACTTCTTTCAGGATTGCAAAAACCTGATTCCACAGGTCAGCTCCACCTCACATGATACATCGTACCATGAACTGAGCAGCCTCTGAAGCATAATGGCGAAACCTGTGGAAAAAGTGCATGCAGTCTAGAAGGAACCATATATACATGATGTAAGACCTTAAGGGAGGTCTCCATTAAGGAGACTTGCTAACTACCTTTACTGATAGCCATATAACATGCATGCCACTGAGGTAAAGACAAAGATAAATGCAAGTCACCTTCCCAGGCTTCTATAAAACACAATTTCCGATCCCCAGAAGGGGCATTCATATGGGCATATATGCGGGATAACAGACCCGGTAAACCATGATGAAATAACAAAGAAGCTTCATAAAAGGTTGTGATACTTGATAACCCTTAGGACCCAGGGATGAGTAATAGGACAGCACTTGTAAAGCTCGAAATATTTCCACTGGCGGAAGAGAGGCATCTGCATAACAAGTCTAGAGAGATTAGCTTCTTACCCACCAGCGAGTCCCAAAGTTTAAGTTTCGCCATATGCCACCAAAGGAAGGATCCGGAAGATAAACCTGGACAAAAGAGGGGATAAGAAAAAAAAAAAGTAAGGAGAGGGGGGGGGGGGGGGGGACAGGGGACTTTAAGGTAAACTTAAAACGGACCAGTCTCCAAAGAGACGCCCTGTCTCTTTGGAGACTGGTAGAGAGTAAGTTGAGCAGAAGAAGAAAGCAAGTTAGTAAGAGAGCAAGAGGACCACATCAAAGCAGAATAAGAGTAGGGAAAGATAAGAGACTCCTCCAAGCCGACCCACCGAGGGGCCCCCTTAGAAACATGAGTAAGGGCTAATTGTGCCAACCTAGCCACATAGTAATATTTAAAAAAATTGGATACAGAAAGACCCCACCCGTTTATGATAATGCATAACCGCTCTATTGATACGGGGCCATTTATCGTTCCATATAAAAACAAAAACATCCTTTTGTAGAGATTGGAGGTCCCACCACGGGACAGGTATTAAAAAGTCCCATTTTAAACAAAAATGGTACTGATGTAAACTATAGGTCATGGTGCAAAAAATTTAGCTTGTAGATGGAAAAATGTACGATGAAACAAAAAGAATTGTGGGGGAAATTGGAAAAAAAAGTGGGAAGGGGCATGTCGGCCACCATTCTGTACAGTGGTTAACACAGCTCTGTGCACTGAGCCGTCTCTGCTTAGTGCATGGGGAGAGCTGGGGTGCTGGGCAGGAGATCACAGGGGGGCCCAGCTGTTGGACACCCACAATCAGGCACTTATCCCCCATTGTGTGGATAGGGGATAATTTGTTAAGTACCAGAGTACCCCTTTAACCTATTCCACAGAGCCTATATATATATATATATATAACCATGTAGGCCTTTCAGAATGGTTATATTTGTTTCACCAAACCGTTTCAGATGTCAGATGCAGACCTTTATCATTGTATATGATCCTACCCATAGATCCAATCTTTTTATCTAAAGTTATAGCTTTTATGTCTACACATTTTGGCCAATTTCTGTCCAAGAGACCCCATGTGGGCAGTATTTGGGTTCCTGGATACAGAGACATACAAGTTTGCCTCACGAGTAAGGATGTTTATGCACCCTGTGGCAGCAGCAGCTTCTAAGATTACATTACATACCTGGTTAGGTCCTTAAAGGGGTACTCAGGTTGAATAACCCTTCCAGTACTTATCAGCTGCTGTATTCTCCAGAGGAAGTTGTGTAGATCTTTCCAGTCTGACCACAGTGCTCTCTGCTGCCACCTCTGTCTGTGTCAGGAACTGTCCAGAGCAGGACAGGTTTGTTATGGGGATTTGCTTCTACTCTGGACAGTTCCTGACATGAACAAAGGTGGTAGCAGAGAGCACTGTGGTTAGACTGGAAAGAACTACACAACTTCCTGTGCAGCATACTGCGGCTGATAAGAACTGGAAGGATTAAGATTTTTTAATAGAAGTAATTTACAAATCTGTATAACTTTCTGGCCCCAGTTGATTTGATTTTTTCCACCAAGTACCCCTTTAACCTCCGCCATGAAGACTCTTTATAGAAAAATGTCTCTCTTTAGGATGGATTGGATGGAGACCTCTTTGCAAAGAGAGAAATCAGTCTGCCATTTTTTTTTACTTCAGAATTTTTTTTAAATTTCTCTTCTACCTTGCCAAATCTGGATTTGATTAAGAATTGTTTTGAGTCTACCACCTGGTACCAGAAGAGACTGGTAGCGGGAGATCCCATAATCTTGGAGGACAATTAACTGGTGATGCATACTTAGAGAGCCATACATTGTAATGACAAGACGCCTAACAGGCACTGCATGTCACTATAGTGAGATGTTTTTATTGTGCAAAAGTACTAGAATTTTTTTTTTTAATAAACTAGACATATTTCTTACCAACCTGTATAAGGCTGGGTTCACAGTGCGTTTTTCGTTCTGTTCCACTGTTTTCATGGCAGTACTTTTTTTTTTTTTTTTAATTTATTTTTTTATTGTAATGCAAATGGGTTGTGTTGTATGTAGTACAGCAGAATCTGTTTTTAATATTTGTTAATGTATACATTTTTTCCTTTTCAAGTGTATCAATGTTTATGTTAAACTTGAAACCACAGTGTGAACCCAGCCTAATTAAGTGGTTATTCTTTTATTTTTTTTTTTTTTTGCCTCCCCTCAAATTAATTATAGGGGATTTTTCTACAGCATAGGTCATCAATATTTGACCCATGGAGCATGAGCTGGCACTGCTGCCAATCAGCTGTTTGTCAGAACCACAGTGCCCACATACATAGTAAAAAAGAATGAAACAGACAGCTCTGTACATTGTGTAGTGGCTGTGCTGGATTACTGCAGTTTATTTCCCCAAGTCAAGTTATGGCTTTGAATGTAACTGTATTTGAGGCGGATTTTGTAAGGACCAATTCTGTGGTAAAAACACAGCTACAATAGAAGAAGTAGAGCTGTGACAAAAAATTTTTTATATCCATTCTAATATTTTCTAATGTCACCATATAGGTTTTGGGTTAAAGTAAACTTGCTCCAGCACCTTGATGCATAAAATAACTTTTATTGAAGATTCCTTAAAATACAAACTTTCAGAATATGTCCATGATGACATAATGGGGAAAAGTTATCATTGGTTTTACCCTGGTTTTGTGGTGTAAATGTGTCGCACAGTTTGTCTCAGATGCTGTTTAGAGACTTTTCATTGCGACTTTTCAAAAAGAACAAACCAAGTGGTGATATCATGCAGTGGTCAGAAATTTATGATGTGCGACTTTTCAGTTTGTTGCATCTTTTGGCGCAACTGCACTAACTGAAGCACAAATCTACAAAACTGGCTGTGGACAGCATTATAAAAAAAAATCCTAAATTTTGTCAGACGGGTATAAAAAGTCACACAAAAAGTCACCATACAAAGTGGAGTACTGAAGTAAGAAATGTGATCAGCAGCATGCCCTGCAACATTTAATAAATTTGGTACAGCTTTCACCACACAAATGAACAGAGTAAAAATATGTGCACCTATACCACTCTTGATGATTACCCCCCCCTGTATAATAATGTGTGTTTCAAGCTGTGGCCCCTTCCCATGTGTCTGTTTAAAGGGGTATTCCGTGATCTCGGTGCAGCCCCCGGTATTCTGTGCCGGGCGCTGCCTCCGAGACATGATGTCACGGCCACACCCCCTCCATTCATGTCTATGGAAGGGGGAAATCGGATTGCTGCTTAAATTTTTCAGCAGCCCTTTTCAAAATGAAAGAAGCTATTTGATTGGTTACTATGGGCAACTGGTCAACTTTCCTCTACACATGTTTTGATAAATCTCCTCCAATGTTTACTAGAAGCACTTAACCCCTTAAGGATGCAGCCCTTTTTCACCTTAAGGACTGAGCCCTTTTTTGCAATTCTGACCACCGTCGCTTTACGAATTAATAACTCGAAAACGCTTTTACCGAATATTCTGATTCTGAGATTGTTTTTTCGTGACATATTCTACTTTATTTTGGTGGTAAATTTTTGGCGTTACTTGCATCCTTTTTTGGTGGAAAAATCCCAAAATGTCATGAAAATTTAGAAAATTTTGCATTTTTCTAACTTTGAAGCTCTCTACTTGTAAGGAAAATGGATATTCCAAATTTTTATTTTTATTCACAAATACAATATATCCACTTTATGTTGGCATCATAAAATGGACATATTTTTGCTTTTTGAAAAAAGTAGAGAGCTTCAAAGTAGAGCAGCAATTTTCAAAAATGTCATGGAAATTTTGGAAATTTTGCATTTTTCTAACTTTGAAGCTCTCTACTTTGTAAGAAAAATGGATATTCCAAATGAATTTTATTTTTATTCACAAATACAATATGTCCACTTTATGTTGGCATCATAAAATGGACATATTTTTGCTTTTTGAAAAAATTAGAGGGCTTCAAAGTAGAGCAGCAATTTTCAAATATGTAATGAAAATTGCAAAATCTGAAGGGACAGATGTTACAGAACTACAACTCCCAGCATGCCTGGGCAGTCTAGGCAAACTGAGAGTTGTAGTTTGGCAACATCTGGAGGGCTACCATTTGGGCACCACTGTAACAGTGGTCTCCAAACTGTGACCCTCCAGATGTTGCAAAACTACAACTCCCAGCATTCCCAGACAGCCTTTGGCTGTCTGGGCATGCTGGGAGTTGCAGTTTGGCCTTCCTAGTGGTTGCCACAGTAAAGATCACTTTACTTTCACTTTCATTCCCCCCCCCCCCCCCCCCCAACGTGGTTTCCCTACCTGAGCCAGGATCCAGCAGTCTCCAGTGACGATCGAGGGTCCCCAGTCATCTTCTCTCCACGTTCCCCTCGACATCCAGGGGTGGGCAGAACGGGGGGATGCCATGGCAACCCACTGTCCTGCCCTGCCATTGGTCAGAATCAGTTCTGACCAATGGCAGGGGATAGGAGAAGATTGCAGCACTGCGACCTCGCTCTTATCCCTCAGGATGATCAGGGCTGTCACTGACAGAGACCCGATCAGCCCGGAATAGCAGAAAATCGCATGTCTGAATTGACCTGCAATTTTCTGTGATCGCCGACATGGGGGGGGGGGGTCTCAGGACCCCACTCGGCGATGTGCCGGGATGCCTGCTGAATGATTTCAGCAGGCATTCTGGTCCCCAACCGGCTAGCGGCGGGGACCGGAATTTCCATGGGCGTATGCATACGCCCCACGTCCTTAAGGACTCGGGATGCAGGGCGTATGCATACGCCCGGCGTCCTTAAAAGGTTAAAGGGGTACTCACGTGGAAAACTATTTTTTTTAATCAGCTGGTACCAGAAAGTTAAACAGATAAGTAAATTATTTCTATTTAAAAATCTTATTAATTCCAGTACTTATCAGCTACTATATGCTACAGGGGATGTTTTTTCTTTTTAAATTTATTTTGTCTGACCACAGTGATCTATGCTGACACCTCTGTCCATGTCAATAACTGTCCAGAGCAGGATAGGTTTGCTATGGGGATTTTCTCCTGCTCTGGACAGTTCTTGACATGGACAGAGGTGTCAGCATAGAGCACTGTGGTCAGACAAAAGAAATTCAAAAAGAAAAGAACTTCCCCTGTAGCATACAGTAGCTGATAAGTACTGGAATTAATAAGATTTTTAAATAGAAATTATTTACTAATCTGTTTAATTTTCTGGTACCAGCTGATTAAAAAATAATTGTTTTCCACCTGAGTACCCCTTTAAGTGCTTCTAGTAAACATTGGAGGAGATTTATCAAAACATGTGCAGAGGAAAGTTGACCAGTTGCCCATAGTAACCAATCAAATAGCTTCTTTATTTTGAAAAGGGCTGCTGAAAAATAAAAGAAGCAATCGGATTGGTTGCTATGGGTAACTGGTCAACTTTTCCTTTATACAGGTTTTGATAAATTTCCCCATTTATGTGCACTGTGTACTGGTATTTGGTTGGTGCTTTTGGGACACTGAGGATAAATTCAAGGGCTAAATACACTTTGCAGTAGTATGTGTTCATTGGTGAAGCCCCAACATCAACATGAAATGTCTGCTAGGGCCTAAGTAGAAAAGCCCTGCCTCAAAACGCTATGTTGTGCCATTATTCTGTTCTTTTTTTTTTGTATGGATACATTGACAACTGAATTTTACCAGTTGGTGGTAATGTGGCCTTGCACACTCCCCTTTGATAAGACTAAAGATAACACCAGTTGTCTTTTAGTTGCTAAAAGGACATAGGAATGGCCACGGCGTTCCAAGACAAGATGTTCCAGAATTGTTATTTTGTGGGTAATACAAGTACAGTGGTCCCTCAAGTTACAATATTAACTGGTTCCAGTACGACCATTGTATGTTGAGACCATAACTCTATGGAAACCTGGTAATTGGTTCTGAAGTCCCAAAATGTCATCCAAAAATAGAAAAAAGTGAGGATTAAAGAAAAATAAGTAAATAACTAATATAGATAAAGCAAGTCCTTCCATATAATAGTAAGAATGATCTGCTGGGAGCTGTAAATCACTGTATATGTAGAGGACAGGAGCTTCTTCAGGGTCCTGTACAGTACACTGTATCCTAAAAAAAAAATTAACATGGAGCCCCCCTCACCCGGTGTCCAAAGGAGCAGCTAACCCTGGCCCAGGTAAAGAGTAGTACAGAACATATAATACCTCCCTGTACTGTAGGGGGTGCTACCAGACAGCCAGTCAGTGCATGCACTTCAGTAGTACAGGTGTTTTACCAGTGAATGCCCATTCTGATTGGTCGGTTTTTCGAGTCATTGACACGTTTCACAGATCTGAACTGTCCGTACATTGTATGTTGAGTCTGGTTTCAAGTTACAATGGTCCAGAAAAAAAACATTGAATGTTGAAACTATTGTATGTTGAGGCCATTGTAAGTTGAGGGATTACTGTATTTACTAAAACAGACAGATTAGGGAAGCATACAGGTCATTTATAAAGCGGACTGGTCTTTACCAGTTGTATAACTGTTACTTCAACAGTGCATTAAAGGAGTATTCATGCATTCCAGATCTTATGGGTGTTGTACGTTAAAATGTTTATTTAAGAAAGTGAAAGTGCTGGTTGAAAGATATGTAGTAGGTCAGCCAAGGACAATGTCACATATATGGGAGAAATATAGAGTCTTAACAGCAAAGTGCAAGTCATTTTGCAGTGTTATGTTGTATTGTATATATGACATGTTTAGTTACCATGGATTCATAGGTTTGGAAAAATAAAATACTTTCAGAAATGCAGTGGCCATATATTATTCGTATTTAAAAAAGGAAAACATTTTTATTCATGCTTTTTTAACCCCTTAATGAGGCAGCGATTTTTTTTTTGCGTTTTCGTTTTTTCCTCCTCATCTTTTAAAATCCATAACTCTTCCAATTTTTCATAACTTTTCCATCTATAGAGCTTGTTGTTTGCAGGACTTATTGTTCTTTGTAATGACCACTTTTTTTTTTACCACAAAATGTATAGTGAAGCCCAAAAAAATTGTGGGGCAATATTGAAAATAAAAAAAAATACGCCATTATGAAAATTTTAGGGGGTTGCGTTTCTACGTAGTGCACTTTTCAGTAACAATTACACATTTTACTTATTATGTAGGTCCATACGATTACAACGATACCCAACTTATATAGGTTTTGTTTTATTGTCCCCTTCTGACCCCTATAACTTTTTAATTTTTCTGTATACGGGGCTGTATGCGCCATGATCTGTAGTTTTTAACGGTACCATTTTTGTTTTTAATGGACTTTTTGATCACTTTTTATGACATTTTTCTGCTAAATGAAGTGACCAAAAATTTACAATTCTGGACTTTGGTATTTTGCCATGTTTACTGTGTGGTTTAATTAACATTATATTCTAATAATTCAGACATTTACGCATGCGACGATACCACATATGTTTATTTTTTTTACATTATTTTATTTATAAAATAGGAAAAGGTGATTCAAACTTTTATTAGGGGGAGGGTTTATACACATTTCTTACACAGCATTGATCAGTGTTATCTGTGGTCTGTTGCTCTAGCCTACCAAAGCAGGCAAGAGCAACACAAAAAAATCCGACAGCACAGAAGAAGATAGGGACCTTCCGGCCGTCAGTTGAGGTGATCCGAGACCACGCGATTGCCCCACGGTGCTCCTGATCACTCATAGCAACCTGCAGGCATCAACTCAATGTTGCTGGCTTTAGGTCCCGCGTTCAGCTTTGGTCGCAGGATCTAAAGTGTTAATAGCCTCGCAGCGGGCCATTAGCTGTGGCCCCTGGCTGTTGATTGAAGCAGGGGGCCGCACAGTACGGAATTGGATGACGTCACAATCCCGCTCCGTAGCTGCTCCCCCCTTACCAGGACGTACCCATAAGTCCTGGGGAGGGAAGGGGTTAAGCAGCTCTGACTCCAGTTTTGTTTATGGTTTCTCAAAAAGCAATACATCCTATGTTTTGTTTTTCATTTCTGCATTACACTTCCATTACCACTCTTGCTAGTGTTATTTAGAGTGGTAGAATATTAAAACAATCATTTTGTAAAATATAAGGTTCCTGTTCTGAGGCATGGGGGCACCCCCTGTGTTTTTTTTCTTATTACTCTCCTCCTTTTTCTTTCTCTCTTTCTTTTCTTCTCTCCCTCTTCTGACTTACCGGTATTTGTTTTGTATTCTTATAAACCATACTCGAGAGGGCACTGTTTTGAGTTTCGGAAACCTCCGGGATTCCGAGAAGGGGGCGTGACGTCACACCACGCCCCCTCCATTCATTTCTATGGGAGGGGGCGTAACGGCCGCAACGCCCCCTCCCATAGACATGAATGGAGGGGGTGTGGCGTGACGTCACGCCCCGTCTCTGAAGCCCCAAGGTTTCCGAAACTTCAGACGCAGCTATGCATAGAATGCGTACTGCTGCAGGGAGATCGCGGGGGGTCCCAGATTCTTTCGATAGGGGATAAGATGTTTTTGCCCGAAATACCCCTTTAAACATTCTTTTACTTTTTTACGACATTAGAATGCTCATAATAATACGAGCATTTTTTAAAATTTTCTACGAAAGTTCAAAATCAAATTTTTTTAGGGACCACTTCAATTCTGAATATATATATATGTGTGTATGTATGTATGTATATATATATATATATATATATATATATATATATATATATACATACTCAGGGTGGGCCATTTATATGGATACACCTTAATAAAATGGGAATGGTTGGTGATATTAACTTCCTGTTTGTGGCACATTAGTATATGTGAGGGGGGAAACTTTTCAAGATGGGTAGTGATCATGGCGGCCATTTTGAAGTTGGCCATTTTGAAGTTGGCCATTTTGAATACAACTTTTGTTTTTTCAATAGGAAGAGGGTCATGTGACACATCAAACTTATTGGGAATTTCACAAGGAAAACAATGATGTGCTTGGTTTTAACGTTACTTTATTCTTTCATGAGTTGTTTACAAGTTTCTGACCACTTATAAAATGTGTTCAATGTGCTGCCCATTGTGTTGGATTGTCAATGCAACCCTCTTCTCCCACTCTTCACACACTTCAGCAACACCGCAGGAGAAATGCTAGCACAGGCTTCCAGTATCCGTAGTTTCAGGTGCTGCACATCTCGTATCTTCACAGCATAGACAATTGCCTTCAGATGACCCCAAAGATAAAAGTCTAAGGGGGTCAGATCGGGAGACCTTGAGGCCATTCAACTGGCCCACGATGACCAATCCACTTTCCAGGAAACTGTTAATCTAGGAATGCTCGGACCTGACACCCATAGCAAGATGGTGCACCACCACATTATGGGTGTCAGGTCCAAGCATTCCCATTCCCATTTTATTAAGGTGCATCCATATAAATGGCCCACCCTGTGTATATATATATATATATATATATTTATATATAAATATATATATATATATATATTTTTTTTACTTCTGTACAAAAGCTCCCCCTAGTACAACTAAACAGCTCATTTACAAAAAAAAACTGACTGCACTCACTTCACCGGAAGTGAAGCATGCAGGAGGGCACGGGCACAGCCAGATTAAAGCTGCCTGGAAGACGGAGCACTTCATTATGATGCCCCCCCAACAGTTCCCCCTCATTAGGTTGACAGTATAGTTCCCCCGCATTAGGTTGTAGTTCCCCCTCATTAGGTGCAGTATAGTTCCCCACATTAGGTGCAGTATAAGTCCTCGCACATTAGGCGTGCAGTACAGTTCCCTGCACATTGGGGGGGCAGTACAGTTCCCCCACATTAGGGGTGCAGTACAGTTCCCTCACATTAGGGGTGCAGTACAGTTCCCCCACATTAGGTGCTGTACAGTTCCCCCACATTAGGTGCCGTATAGTTCCCCCCACATTAGGTGCAGTATAGTTTCCCCCAAATTAGGTGCAGAATAGTTCCCCAAATTAGGTGCAGTATAGTTTCCCTCATATTAGGTGCAGTATAGTTCCCCCCACATTAGATGCAGTATAGTTCTCGAACATTAGGTGCAGTATAGTTCCCCACATTAGGTGCAGTATAGTTCCCGAACATTAGGTGCAGTATAGTTCTCCACATTAGGTGCAGTATAGTTCCCCCCCCCCCCCCCACAGACATACAGCCTTCAGCCAGTGTATGGCTGGAGGCTGTATACCTGTTTACTGCTCCAGTGTTCCGACCACCACTCCTCCGGACCGGAGAGGAGCAGTGGTCGGAACACTGAAGATGATGTGCCGCTGGTGACTTACCATGGACGCATCCTCCTTACTGCTCCGCTCGTCTATGGGCGCACGCACGGGATGTCAGTGACGTCCCTGCGTATGCTACCTCCCCGCAGCCCCTGCGTTTTTAAAGTTGATGTGGGGCCGCAGAGAGGTAACCGGGGCATCCTTGTGTCCTGAAAAGATTTTTCGGGACACAGGAATGTCCCGAATGTGACGGGGGCATGGGGCCCGATGCAGGCGCTCCATGAGTGCCAATGAGGATCCGGCCCTGGACAAGGGACTGGTAAGGGACATCGGGGAAGGGGGACAGGACACTGGGGACACTTAGCAGAGCGTGATCAGGACACTCACACACTGCCCTGCTCAGGATTTTCACTGCGAAACGCTGTCATCGGCTAGTTAGATTTGACTAGCTGATAGTAGCGATCACGGTGGGGGGGACGAAACCCCCCTAGTTCCTGAGGCAAGATGGCTGGCTATTAGTGATAGCCACCATCTTACCTAGCGTGGCAAGATGCCGCGAGTAGCGGCCAGTATCTGCATGACGTACATGTATGTCATAGGTCGGGCAGGGGTTAACGCCTACCTGTCACCAAAGTAATCTTTTAATATATTGTTACTTATGTAATTATAAAACACTTTCCTATTTACTTGCTGTTCATATTCTCAACCTTTATATGTGTTTAATATGTGGCTTTTTTCTGTTCCCTGTACAAGTCAAACAGTTAGTTTGGTCTCCTCCCGGCCTTGCAGTAGACTAAATTCAGGAAATGTGTGTGGAGCATGACAAGGCACAGCTCTCTGTTGAGGAATGCCCACTTTCTCCTGCCGGTAGCTCACAAAGTGTGAGCAAGGGGAAAGGTATGATACAGAGCTTTTTAAAACTCGGAATTTTTTTTTAAGGGCAGGAGGGGTGTTAGGAGTAGTTAGGGAATATGATCTGAGTTCGTTTAGAAAATATAATTGATGACAGGTACTGTTTAATAAAATCGGACAACCCCTTAATAGAGAAGACCCATTTAAAATGAGGAAGGGCTTCAATGGGCAGCTTGGGGATAATGAATAGAAAATAATAAAATAATGACTGAGTGAGTGAGGTAAGAAAACTGAAAGAGAGGCATAGTAGTCACAAAAAGCAGAAGCAATCTTATCAGGATTATAAGGATTATCAGGATTACAGCTTGTACCTGATGATCCCACAATTGATGCGCCAGAGTGGGCCTTATTGCTTCACTCATAGTAGAGTTGTTTAAAGGAAATTCCCATAGCTGGGATTGGGTTTCAACAAGGGCAAGCCAAAGGGGAATTAAGGTGCTGGTAAAGACACCTCTCTATGGGTCTTTATGTCCCTAAGACAACAGCAACCAAAAGGAGCAATAGTCTACAAGTCTCCCATAAAACAGACAAGGAGGGGGCCATAGGGGCATTAATATGAAAGTATTGAGTAAGCTGTTGTAGGGTTGCGGTAGAAACAAGATTTCCCACAGCACATGGGTGAGATCCGAACAAGAGATTGGACCCAAGTGGGGAATTTACTTACATAGTCCCCCCCCCCCCCCCCCAGCTTGTTTCTGGCGCAATTCACTGCCTCCAGATGCACCATCTTCCTTCTGCCCACTGCTCCATTTTCTCTTTGCTTCTACCTCCTGCACACCCTATTAAAACTACATTTCGCAGCAGTCTTCACTTCCAAAGCAAAGACGGAGACCATTAGAAAGGGGCTAGGTTTGTAAATATGATGTCAGAAGTGGGTGTGGCTTGACAAGCAATGATAGGGAAGTGGCTTTGTTAGACAATGTTGGAAAGTGGGTGTGGCTTGTGGGCATGCCATCAGAAAGGGGTGCGGCTTACAAAGCGAGGATGCTGAAAGCCAGGAAAAAGTGTCACATGATCTCTGTCTCATTTGGGGGAGGCGGGGGAAGAGAGAGAGGAGACAATGTTGACAGAGGATGGAAGGTTTTTCTTCTTCACTTCCTGTCTGTCACGGCAAATTCCAACAAGGAAAACGGACCAGTACAGGTAATAAGTTTATATTAAAGTACAGTTGATCTGACCATGAGGAGACAAAATTATGCATAATTTTTGCTATCTGGAGAACCCATTTAAGCCTATCAGCTTTCTTAACCTTTTAAAGGGGTTATCCAGGAAAAAACTTTTTTTTTATATATCAACTGGCTCCAGAAAGTTAAACAGATTTGTAAATTACTTCTATTAAAAAATCTTAATCCTTTCAGTACTTATGAGCTTCTGAAGTTTAGGTTGTTCTTTTCTGTCTAAGTAATCTCTGATGACACGTGTCTCGGGAACCGCCCAGTTTAGAAGAGGTTTGCTATGGGAATTTGCTTCTAAACTGGGCGTTTCCCGAGACACGTGTCATCAGAGATTACTTAGACAGAAAAGAACAACCTTAACTTCAGAAGCTCATAAGTACTGAAGGAATTAAGATTTTTTAATAGAAGTAATTTACAAATCTGTTTAACTTTCTGGAACCAGTTGAGAAGTTTTTTCCTGGAATACCCCTTTAAGGACTGGGCCATTTTTCATTTTTGCGCTTTGACTTTTTCTTCCTCACCTTTGAAAAATCATAACTCTTTCAATTTTCCACCTACAGACCCACATGAGGGCTTTTTATTTTTTTTTTTATTTTTTTATTTTTTTTGTGCCACCAATTTTACTTTGTAATTACATCAATCATTTCACCACAAAATCTATAGCAAAACCAGAAAAAAAAAAAAGATTTTTTTTCTTTTTATTCTACGCAGTACACTTTTCAGTAAAATGACACCTCATCTTTAATATTTAGGTCCATACAATCTTCTGACCCCTATAACTTTTATTTATTAACTTTTAACTTTTTTATTTTTCTGCATACAGGGATGTATGAGGGCTCATTTCTTGTGCCGTGATCTGAAGTTTTTATCAGTACCATGTGATTGTTTTGATGGGACTTTTTGATCACTTTTTATTAGTTTTTTTAGGGTATACAAAATGACCAAAAATACGCAATTTTGGACATTGGAATTTTTTTTATGTATACGCCATTGACCGTGCGGGTTAATTAACATTATATTTTTACAGTTCGGACATTTACAGTCATGGCTGTAAATGTTGACACCCCTGAAATCTTTCAAGAAAATGAAGTATTTCTCACAGAAGAGGATTGCAGTAACACATGTTGTGCTATACACATGTTTATTCCCTTTGTGTGTATTGGAACTAAACCAAAAAAGGGAGGAGAAAATGCAAATTGGACATAATGTCACACCAAACTCCAAAAATGGACTGAACAAAATTATTGGCACCCTTAACTTAATATTTGGTTGCACACCCTTTGGAAAAAATTACTTAAATCAGTTGCTTCCTATAACCATCAATAAGCTTCTTACATCTCACCTGGACTCATTGCTGGCCACTTCAGAACTCTCCAGCGCTTTGTTGCCATCCATTTCTGGGTGCTTTTTGACGTATGTTTGGGGTCATTGTCCTGCTGGAAGACCCAAGCTCGGACGCAAACCCAGCTTTCTGACACTGGGCTGTACAGTGTGACCCAAAATCCGTTGGTAATCCTCAGATTTCATGATGCCTTGCACACATTCAAAGCACCCAGTGCCAGAGGCAGCAAGACAACACCAAAACATCATTGAATTTCCATCATATTTCACTGTAGGTATTGTGTTCTTTTCTTTGTAGGCCTCATTCCATTTTCGGTAAACAGTAGAATGATGTGCCTTACCCAAAAGCTCTATCTTGGTCTCATCTGTCCACAAGGCATTTTCCCGGAAGGATTTTGGCTTACTCAAGTTAATTTTGGCAAAATGTAGTCTTGCTTTTTTATGTCTCTGTGTCAGCAGGGGTCCTCCTGGGTCTCCTGCCATAGCATTTAATTTAATTTAATGTCGACGGATAGTTCGCACTGACACTGATGCTCCCTGAGAATGCAGGACAGCTTGAATATCTTTGGAACTTGTTTGGGGCTGCTTATCCACCATCCGGACTATCCTGACACCTTTCATCAATTTTTCTCTTTTGTCCACGCCCAAGGAGATTAGCTACAGTACCATGGGTTGCAATCTTCTTGATAATGTTGCGCATTGTGGACAAAGACAAATCTAGATCTTTGAAGATGGACTTGTAACCTAGAGATTGTTGATATTTTTCCACAATTTTGGTTCTCAAGTCCTCAGACAGTTCTCTTCTTGAAACAATCTTATTTTTCCACAATTTTGAAAGGGCACCAATCATTTTGTCCAGCCAATTTTTGGAGTTTGGTGTGACTTACAGTACAGACCAAAAGTTTGGACACACCTTCTCATTCAAAGAGTTTTCTTTATTTCCATGACTATGAAAATTGTAGATTCACACTGAAGGCATCAAAACTATGAATTAACACATGTGGAATTATAGACATAACAAAAAAGTGTGAAACAACTGAAAATATGTCATATTCTAGGTTCTTCAAAGTAGCCACCTTTTGCTTTGATTACTGCTTTGCACACTCTTGGCATTCTCTTGATGAGCTTCAAGAGGTAGTCACCTGAAATGGTCTTCCAACAGTCCTGAAGGAGTTCCCAGAGATGCTAAGCACTTGTTGGTGCTTTTGCCTTCATTGGGTTCAGGTCTGACTGTGGAGGCCAGGTCATCTGGTGCAGCACCCCCTCACTCTCCTTCTTGGTCAAATAGCCCTCACACAGCCTGGAGGTGTGTTTGGGGTCATTGTCCTGTTGAAAAATAAATGATGGTCCAACTAAACACAAACCAGATGGAATAGCATGGCACTGCAAGATGCTGTGGTAGCCATGCTGGTCCAGTATGCCTTCAATTTTGAATAAATCCCCAACAGTGTCACCAGCAAAGCACCCCCACACCATCACACCTCCTCCTCCATGTTTCACGGTGGGAACCAGGCATGTAGAGTCCATCCGTTCACCTTCTCTGCGTCGCACAAAGAAACGGTGGTTGGAACGAAAGATCTCAAATTTGGACTCATCAGACCAAAGCACAGATTTCCACTGGTCTAATGTCCATTCCTTGTGTTCTTTAGCCCAAACAAGTCTCTTCTGTTTGTTGCCTGTCCTTAGCAGTGGTTTCCTAGCAGATATTCTACCATGAAGGCCTGATTCACATGGTCTCCTCTTAACAGTTGTTCTAGAGATGTGTCTGCTGCTAGAACTCTGTGTGGCATTGACCTGGTCTCTTATCTGAGCTGCTGTTAACCTGCGATTTCTAAGGCTGGTGACTCAGATTAACTTTTCCTCCGCAGCAGAGGTGACTCTTGGTCTTCCTTTCCTGGGGCGGTCTGCATGTGAGCCAGTTTCTTTGTAGCTCTTGATGGTTTTTGTGACTGCACTTGGGGACACTTTCCACTTTTCGAGGCACAGAATCATCTAGGTGCCTGGGTTGAGGGACACGGCGAGCGTGGTCCACCTCCAACTCTTGAGGTGAACATGAAGGAAAAACAGTCTCTAGGAGATTGCGGACATACTGCATGATATCAGCCGAAGGGACCGACTCGGGAATCCCTCTGATTTTCAGCTTATTTCTGCGGCTTCGATCTTCTAGGTTAGCTTTGAGGGTCGCTATATCATCCTCTGCCGTGTTTTGCAGATCGATAAGGGCATTATGGGAAATGGCAAATTCCCTAAATTTGTTTTCAATATGATTAACCCTGCTTCCTAGATTATCTACAGTACGATTCATGTGAGCAATCATGGTATGTATGTCCTTTCTGAAGGACTCCTGGAGAACTAACAGCATATCTCTCATAGTGGTGTCCGTGAGGGACTTATCATAGACCGGTAAGGACCCCGAACCCTCACTATCCTCCAGAGGGAGAGTAGCATCCAGGCCCCAGTCATGCAAACCCGAGCCAGCTGCAGGCGAGGAGTATCTGGGCCTTTGTTTCAGCGGGCAACCTGAGGGTGATGGAGGCAGACTGGAGGAGAGGTGATGGCATGAGAGAGAGACAGACTCACGATTCGATAGATGAGTGGAGGTGGACGTGAATCATCTGTCTCTTTTTCCGTCCACGCATTTTCTCCGGTCGATCCCACTTCCGTGGATATAAAGTAGGTGACTGTGTGTGCTGTGTAGTCGCTTCACGAAGCCAAGATTAATGGAGCACAGCTAACGTGCAACCATTCAGTCAGGCAGCAAGGCCAAGCCCCCCAAGAGAGCATAATTCATCAGTGCAGGGCAGAAGCCACATGGTCTGCGTCTCTCCAGAGGGTGGGGGCGGTTTCAGAGAGGGAGTGGATGAATGGATGATGTAATTCCCTCACTTTATGCATGTAAGAGACAACCAAAGAAGGTAAACTGCTCTTTATAGCTAATGAATGATATTTGCACAATTAAATAGGTTGATGAGAGGAAAAAGACAGGCTATGGTTTTAGTTCTCCAGAGTACCCCTTTAACCATTGCCTGGCCTATAAGACACATCCCTACAACAGCTGGAAGATCCCACAAGGAGAAACAACACCTCCTGAGACTTAAAGTGAAGGTGTCTGTGATGACTAGTTCTGCCAGAACCTGTAGGGTTAATGTTTTCTAGCCCTGTTGTTTATTTTAGTTGCTGGGACGACGCCTCTATGCTCCTGGGTGTGGTTCAGCTTGCTGAGCCAATTAGAGTCCTCCTGGTTGCAGCTCAGGCATATATATAAGGAGGCCTTTTCCAGTCATTCCCTGCTTGTGATAGTTCTTGAACTGACCTAGCAACCTCTTACTTTACTGTTCATTCTGGTTTTCTTTGACTCTCGGCTCGGCTTTTTGACTTCCCTTTGTAACTCTGTTACTGTACTTTGCTCCCTCTTGGCTTTGGATCGGCTTGATGACTACGTATTAGTGTGTGTGCATGTTTAGGTTGTTTTCTGTTAGTTCCCTCTGACTGTTCCCGACCTGTGTCTGTTTTTTGTAGTTTATTGTGTTGACTGCCATCACTTACATGGGAAGGGACCGGCACTGTGGTTATGGACCCGCTGCCTAGGGCGGATACGTAAGTAGGCAGGGACAGAGGCTTCAGGTGAGTTCAGGGCTGCACTCTTTCCCTGCCCAGACGTGACATTATCACAGCTCTGGTTGGTCAGATGCAGAACCTAACTCAGTTGGTCCAGGATTTAGATGAGAAGGTACAGCAGCAAGAGTCGTCTCAATCTCAGTCTAGAATAAACCAGAACTTGTTTGAGAGACTTGAACACGAGGAGCAGGTGATTCAGAAGTTGTTGTCCAGAATCTTGGAGCTTGAGTCATCACGCACTACTGTTCCTACTTCTCCTTCAGCTCCTTTGGAACCTCAGGTTAATATTTTTGAGCATTTTTCAGGGAACCGGAAAGCTTTTAAAACTTTTTGTGAAAGATGTAAGCTATATTTTCTATTAAGATCCCATCCGCCTAAGTCCCAGAGAGTTGGTATTATTTTGTCCCTTTTGCAAGGGGATCCCCAAGAGTGGATATTTTCTATTGATCCTGATGCCCCTGAGTTATCTTCTGTGGACTCTCTGTTTGCTGGTTTAGGTCTTTTGTATGCAGAACCTGACAGAGCTGCGTATGCTGAGTCTCAGCTACGTACATTAAAACAGGGACAAAGACCTGTCGAGAAATATTGCACAGACTTTAGGAAGTGGTGTGTGGCTTCCAAATGGAACACCCCAGCCTTGATTTGCCCAGTCAGACTGGGGTTATGTGACACCTTAGACCAAGCTATGACTTTAGCGGTACGTTTGGATAGACGTCTGCGTGAACACAGACTAGAATGTTGTTCTTCCTCTGTCTTTACATTTTTGCCTGTCTCCTCTTCTGTCTCTAATCACCAACCTGGGCCTGAGGAGGAACCCATGCAGTTAGGGTCCATTCGTACCCCGGAGGAGCGCAGGAGATTTTGCTAACTCTATAGCTTGTGTTTTGACTGTGGGGAAGACACACATTTCATCAGGTCCTGTGCCAAGCGTCTGCGTCCAAGTGGTCATCATGGTGGCCACTTGGGCGCACAGGTATTTTCCATTTCTCAAAAATGTAAGCCTGCCAATTTGTCTCTGGGGGGAATTAATATGCCTGTTGTTTCTACTAATGTTTCTTCTGGGAGTATTGAGAAGCCAGCTTAAATTGTTCATGTTGAACCTAAGTCTGAGGAATGTGATGAGCATAATTGTGAGCTAGATGACACCAATGAATGGTGGAATATTGAGGATGAGGACACGATAGAGGAGATCGATGGTCCGCCTGTCTTGCAACCCTCTAAGATTTATATGGGTCTGGTGGCCCCTCATAAAAGGGGGATACTCTAATGACTGGTTCTGCCAGAACCCATAGGGTTAATGCTTTCTAGCCCTGTTGTTTATTTTGGTTGCTGGGACCACGCCTCTGTGCTCTTGGATATAGTTCAGCTTGCTGAGCCAATTAGAGTCCTCCTGGTTGCAGCTTGGGCCTTTTTCAGTCATTCCCTGCTTGTGATAGTTCTTAAACTGTGACTCTTGGCTCGGCTTTTTGACTTCCCTTTGTAACTCTGTTATTGTACTTTTGCTCCCTCTTGGCTTTGGCTTGGCTTGGTGATTAGTGTGTGTGCGTGTTTAGGTTGTTTTCTGTTAGTTTGTGTGCCTTCTGACTGTTCCTGATCTGTGTCTGTTTTTTGTAGTTAATTGTGTTGACTGTGACTGCCATCACTTACATAGGAAGGGACCGGCACTGTGGTTATGGACTGGTTAAGGCTGCGGGTGAGTTCAGGGCTGTACTCTTTCCCTACCCAGACGTGACAAAATAACCTATTGTTCAAATCAAGTTTTATGTTAACCCTTAATGACATGGCCTGTTTGGGCCTTAATGACCAAGCCCTTTTTTCTAATCTGACATGTCTCTTTATATGGTAATAACTTTGGAATGCTTTTACTGATACAAGTGATTTTGAGACAGATTTACGTGACACAAATAGGAGAATTTATCAATGTGTGTGCTGTGTGTGGATGCTTTTTGGCACTGTTTGCACAGAATTTTACGCACTTGCACCAAATTTTATCAAAAAGGAGCACTATGAATAATAAATTTGGAGCAGCCCACAAAACACTAGGGAAAGTAACTTCACTCCCCCAGTCCTCTGTCAACTTCTGTTCTATACCTCAGCTTCTGTGTTGTCCGCTTAGGGATTTTGTTGATAATAAATTCCAGGTATCTTGCTAATAAATTTATGTCTTTTTGTAACAGTTTAAAACCCTCCAGCACTTACCCTTACCAAAAATATTAACATAGCCAGAGACAATTTCAGCTTAATAGTTTAGCAAGATTAGCAAAATTCAAAACTATTTTACTTTTTAGGAACTAATTTATTTACACTGCACATTTACACTACAAAAAGGAAAAATACAGGGTGGGTAAATAAGTGTCTGTGAAATAGTCAAGTTTGTAAGTGTAGTCCTTAGGTGGTGTAGCTTTGCCTCTTGCCTTTTTTGTGTGACTTTTTTTTTTTTTTTAAGTTGCAGTTGATAAATCAATATCCAGTGCATCCACAAAAAAAAGAATACTACAAATAGACACAAACTGTGAAAGTGAAGATGTTGAAATAAGTCACAAAAAAAAAAACCTGCAACAAATGTCTTTTCTCAACACAACACGCATTTTTCTAGATTTGAAATTCTCTACTTGTAACAGAAATAGGCTTGCCAAATAAATTTGTTATTAATTCACATTTATAATATGCCTTATTTATGTTGGTAAACATTCTTTTACTGTTTTACAGCATTAGAAGGCTTTTAATATTATTAGCATTTTCCAATTTTTCAAGGAAATTTTAAGGCCCACTGCAGTTCTGAAGTAGATATAAGGGGCATGTATACTTGAAACCCCCAATAAATCAACTCATTTAAAAATAAAAAGTGTACCACTTAATAATGCAGAATAGATTTAATTTTTATTTTGAATTTCAATTTTTTTTTCTGTAATGTAGCAGTTATAAACAGATTTTGTTTAGTAATATTCATTACCCCAATTCTTAGTATTTAGAAATATCCCATGTGTCAACCTAGTTTGCTGCTGGACTCAAACACAGGTCAAGACATAGCATGATGAAGCACCTAGTAGATTTTGATGCCACTTTTTTCTTTTGCAGGCACCATTTCATGTTTGCAGAGGCCTTGGAAAGCAGAAACAAAAGAAATGCCCCTAAAAGACCCTGTTTTGGAAACTGCATCTGTCCTGTCTGGGCAGGGAAGGAATGCACACTATTCTCGCCCACTCCCCTATCCCTGCCTACTTTTGTACCCATCCTAGACGACGGGTCCGTAAACACTGTGACAGTCCCTCCTTATACAGGTGAGACGAGTAAACTGTCAAAATAATAAAATACAATCATACAGACACAGGTCAAGGTACAGTAGGAAGCAGACAGACTAACAGAAGCAAAACTAACACACTCACACAATGAGTCAAAGCCCACTATCCACGTCAAAAACCAGGAGTTGTCAAAGTACAAAATCACTAATACCAGAGAAGAGTCAGACAGCGGAGCCAAAGGGTAAAAATGCCAGATATTACAGATACAGTAGAAAGCTAGCTAGGAGTACAAGCTGAGCTCTTTAGCAGGCAAATACTGGGAATAGACTGCCAGCTTATATGGAGCCAGAACAGGTGCTCCAATCAAGGTCAGCTCACCAGTCCAGACAGTTAGGCATAACCCAGCGACAAAAACAACAAAGATTTTGTCAGAACCTTTTAACCCTATAGTTTCTATCAGCACCACAAAAAGGACACCACAAAACATTGGAGTGTAGTACAAAACAACTGTGCTCCAGTAGGCCCTAATGGTAGGTTTCTTCACCACCCCCATGCATATTGTAAATGCCCCATATTTTCCATCTCTCCCTCAGTTACAGGGGTCTACCTGTTGGGCTGAGGGTAGATAGACCTTACATTATCAGAGATAAATTGGGGGGGGGGGGGCATAGATATTAGTCGCCATGATCTCTTTCAGCTTATCAGAAAAAAAGAACTTTAAAAAAGTCCTGCTCTCTGAGCTCTACAGGGGCAAAGTATGTATTCCTAATGAATCCTGGCACTTGGGAAAATAGTCTTTGGTGTTTGCCCATATGGGGTCACTGCAGTGACTGTCCTGCAACACCTTCTTAGGGGCTTTTCAAAATCGCTAGATGACAGGAGGAAGGTGGGGTCATCATCCTCCCAAGCTGACTCTGATGTGTCTGAGGCCAGATATTTATATGCCTTCTCTGCAGAATACACACGTTGGGGCATATTTTTTTTAATCAGGTGTTTAACCCCTTAAGGACTCAGCCCATTTGAGCCTTAAGGACTCAGACAATTTAATTTTTACGTTTTTGTTTTTTCCTCCTCGCCTTCTAAAAATCATAACTCTTTTATCTTTTCATCGCCAGACTAGTATGAGGGCTTGTTTTTTGCATGACCAGTTGTCCTTTGTAATGATATCACTCATTATATCATAAAATGTATGGCGCAACCAAAAAACACTATTTTTGTGGGGAAATGAAAAAGAAAAACGCAATTTTGCTCATTTTGGAAGGTTTCGTTTTCACGCCGTACAATTTACGGTAAAAATGACTTGTGTTCTTTATTCTGAGGGTCAATACAATTAAAATGATACCCATTATTACATACTTTTATATTATTGTTGTGCTTAAAAAAAATCACAAACTTTTTAACCAAATTAGTACGTTTATAATCCCTTTATTTTGATGACCTATAACTTTTTGATTTTTCCATATAAGCGGCGGTATGAGGGCTCATTTTTTGCGCCATGATCTGTACTTTTTTTTGATACCACATTTGCATATAAAAAACTTTTAATACATTTTTTAAATTTTTTTATAAAATGTATTAAAAAAGTAGCAATTTTGGACTTTTTTATTTTTTTTTACGTTCACGCCGTTTACCGTATGGGATCATTAACATTTTATTTTAATAGTTCAGACATTTACGCATGCGGTGATACCAAATATGTCTGATACATTTATTTTCTACGCTTTTTGGGGGTAAAATAGGAAAAAACTGACGTTTTACTTTTTTATTGGGGGAGGGGATTTTTCACTTTTTTTTTACTTTTACATTTTTTTTATTTTTTTTTCACACTTGAATAGTCCCCATAGGGGACTATTCATAGCAATACCATGATTGCTAATATTGATCTGTTCTATGTATAGGACATAGAACAGATCAGTGTTATCGGTCATCTTCTGCTCTGGTCTGCTCAATCTCAGACCAGAGCAGGAGACGGCGGGAGCCGGAAGGAGGAAGGTAAGTGGACCTCCATACGGCGTTCTGAATGATCGGATCCCCGCAGCAGCGCTGCGGGCGATCCGATCATTCATTGAAATCGCGTACTGCCGCAGATGCCGGGATCTGTATTGATCCCGGCATCTGAGGGGTTAATGGCGGACGCCCGCGAGATCGCTGGCATCGGCCATTGCCGGCAGGTCCCTGGCTGTGATCAGCAGCCGGGATCAGCCGCGCATGACACGGGCATCGCTCCGATGCCCGCGGTTATGCACAGGATGTAAATGTACGTCCTGGTGCGTTAAGTACCACCGCACCAGGACGTACATTTACGTCCTGCATCCTTAAGGGGTTAAACACATGTAAACTCGGTATGTATTTGGTGTACTTGAAGTACCCATGGGATGAGTGTACAGACAGGGTAACAATGATATGGGTGATCACAGGCTGGGAACTTTAACACAAACTATTGCTTATCTACAGTAAAAACTGCTCATTAGCACATTCTCTCCTAATTATCTGAGGCAGAAATAAAGGGCAGGGAGTGGGACGCTGCAGAAGATGGAGCCAGGCAACGTCACATATTCTGCGATTGGTCCTTCCAGTGTGTTACTGTGATCGACTGCTGAAGATAGTTGTAGCGATCAGGATAGTGCCATGCCATGGTACCACGCAATGTATGCCATAAGTATTCATCCATTCGTGTGAACCTTATGCCACCCATGATGTAAATATATGTCGTAGGGCGAAAAGAGGTTAAAAAAATTTAGATTTTTTTTTGCATTGCAAAATTATTACTTTCTTTTTTTTTGTTCAATTGAGTTGCGTGAAAGCTTAGTTTTTGTAGACAAGCTGTACTTTTTATTGGTATATTTTAGCAATACATGCTACCTTTTGATCATTTTATTCCGCTTTTTTGTAGGTGACCAAAATGAGCACTGGTTGCTCTTTCTTTTTTTTTTTTACGGGATAAATAAGAGTATAGTTTTAAAGTACGATAGTATGATGAAGTCGTTGCGATACCTATTATGTATGTTTTTTTTGTTTGTTTGTTTTTAAATATATTTTGTGATAATATAGGGCTTTTTTTTTTTTATAAAGGGGCATATGTTTATTTTCACACTTTATTTATGTATTTATGTATTGTAAGGGCTCATTCACACTGTGGTCGTGCTCCAGTATATGGAGCTCCGTCTGCCACTCCGTTGGAAAAAGTGCATGTCCTTTTTCTTTCCCTGCTAAACTCTGGTAAAGTACTGAAATTCCCAACGGACCCCATTCAAGTCAATGGGATCAGTTGGAACCTGATGTTGTCAGTAACACCAATTACGACAATTGTCATTAATGCTTTTAGACACCACGTACGTCTTTGATCATGACTAAAGGTTTCATGATGAGCAGTGGCGGGATCACTGCTGTCCCTCATTAGTGGTGAGGGCTCCACTACTGATAGTAGTTGTCACTCAGCAGCTGTACAGCTCCTGAACTTCATAGACATTTATTGATCCGTTGTGTACATATATGCCCCGGTATGCTAATCTTCAGATGACAAAGGCGTACACGTGCGCCCTGTGTCATTGGGGGTTAAATTACCTTCTCAGCAACTTATGAATTCTTTAATAGCACCTACATTTTAACATAAATCACAACAGTGCATTGTCCTAAATTTTAGACAATCACCAATCACATCTTTCAGAGCAATTTGTGAAATGAAATCTGAGCTACTATCAGTTGCTAAGGGCAAATCAGTCAGCTTTTTGTCTCAGACAGATTAATAAATCTGGGCTGTGTTAGTAAACTTAGAAGTAAGTTAAAAGGAATAGCAGGTCTTGAAAGCCACTGCAAATGAAGAATGAAGGAGAACTCAAGCATGTCATTGCTTTCTGTCAGGCCCAAGGCCTGATTATGGAAACATACATGTGTTTTATACTTGTATCTGTGTATAAACTAAGACCTGGGGGTGAGGGTCATTCAGACTGTGTGTTTGTGTATTGCATTTTATTGGGTGTCTGGCTGTTTGGTATCTCCTTTGAAGTCATGCACTCTGGTCCCATCATATAATCAAACAGATAAGGGGTCTCTGGTCCCATATATGAGATAAGAGATGCCCCCACCTGGTGGGATCATAGGGGAGGGGGGTGAAGGATGAAGGCTTTCCCTTCCAGAAAGGCCAATATAAGAACTGAGTTACTGGTCAGGGGTTAAGCTGACAAGACCATCCTAAGAACAGCTGGAACCTCACTCTCATGGACTGCTATATCATCATGCTGTAAGAACTTCATCTTTTGTTTTCTGAACTTGTCTTGCCAAACTCTTTTATATATTTTTGTACCTGTATGTCATTTGTTTCTGTATTTTTATATATATATATATATATATATATATATATATATATATAGCACTGTGATACCTTTTATCAGATTAAATGTTTAATTAATCAGCTCTGGTCTTTGATCTCTAAATATATTAGCTCACCTTTCTGAAGGAAGCTCTGGTGAAACACATTTATCTAAGGGTTAATTTGGTGACTTGCTGGGACTAGTAGTGGATACCCAGAGGTCTGGCGGCTTTAACCCTTGCACCATCACACTCTCTCTAATGTCTTGGCTGGACCGATAGGGTGTGATTGTGACAACTGGTGGCAGCGTCGGGATATATTTAGAGATTTTTAGTGCTTTGTGGATTTTACCTGTAAGGAAATCTTAGCACTAAAAAGAAATTGCATACATATTTGTCTGGATCCGGACTGGTATGCGGAGAGGACACGGGTGGTGGATCCTCTGTGTCAGTGAGGTGATGGCGTGGGCCGTACCAAGGGAACGGAATCTAAGGGGTTACTGGTTTTTACCAGAGCCCGCCGCAAAGTGGGATGGACTTGCAGCGGCAGGTAACCCCCAGGTCGTTCCACCCGATAGCGACTCAACCTCACTGACAGCTGAGACAGGCATGGTACACAAGGACAAGGCAAGAGCAAGGTCGGACGTAGCAGAAGGTTTGGGCAGGCAGCAATGGTTCGTAGTCAGGGGCAACGGCAAGGGTCTGGATACACAGGCAATGGAATACACAGAAACGCTTTCTCAGGGCACTAGGCAACAAGATCCTGCATGGACAGGAAGGGGAAGTGGGTTTATATAGTGTAGGGAGTGCTTGGGACTAATTGGGCCAGGCACCAATTAATAGTGCACTGGCCCTTTAAATCTGAGAGACCCGGCGCGCCCTAGAGAGCGGGGCCGCGCGCTCCGGGACTGAACAGGAGGACGGGGCAGATGAGAGACACGGGGCGCGATCCGAGAGCGGGCACGTCCCGTACCTCGGATCGCGTCCCCCCTGGAGACATGGAGGCAGCGGAACCGGGAGCGCTCAGCGTGACAGTACCCCCCCCCTTGGGTCTCCCTCTCTTTTTGGAGCCCAGGAACCTAAGGATGAGCTCCTTGTCGAGGATATTGTCCTCGGGCTCCCAAGATCTCTCTTCGGGACCACAATTCTCCCAGTCAACAAGAATTTTTTTTTTTACCCAGTGACAGGAGCAGGAACGGTGACCTTGGGGGAAAAGCAGTTAAGAATGAGAGGTTTGAGAAGGGATACATGAAAGGAGTTAGGAATACGAAGAGAAGGAGGAAGATGGAGCTTGTAGGAGACAGTTTTGATTTGACTTTTGACTCTAAATGGCCCGAGGTAACGAGGACCCTGCTTGGAGCTGGGGACACCAAACCGAATATATTTGGCAGAGAGCCACACTTTGTCACCAGGGGCAAAGACAGGAGGAGTTCTTCTTTTCTTATCCGCATGTTTCTTCATGCGAGAAGAGGCCAGTGAGAGCGACTTTTGAGTCTCTTTCCAGATAGTGGAGAAGTCCAGGGTCAGTTCATCTACGGCAGGAACTCCAGATGAAGTGGGGATGGGGAGGGGGGGAAGCAGGTGACGGCCGTACACCACAAAGAACGGAGACTTGGTGGATGACTCAGAGTTTCTGAAATTGTACGAGAATTCAGCCCAGGGTAACAGGTCAACCCAATCATCTTGGCGGGAGGAAACAAAATGTCGCAGGTAGTCACCAAGGATCTGGTTCACTCTCTCCACTTGTCCATTGGACTGCGGGTGGTAGGAGGACGAGAAATTTAATTTAATCTTTAACTGATTGCAGAGAGCTCTCCAAAATTTAGACACAAATTGAACGCCTCTATCCGAGACGATATGCGTGGGAAGCCCGTGAAGATGAAAAATCTGCAGAAAAATTGCTTCGCCAACTGTGGCGCAAAAGGAAGGCCTGGAAGCGGAGTAAAGTGAGCCATTTTGTAAAAAAACGATCAACGACCACCCAGATGTGTTGCCATGGGATACAGGAAGATCAGTGATGAAGTCCATGGCTATGTGGGACCAAGGCTGTTCAGGCACGGGCAGTGGATGGAGAAGACCTGAAGGTTTCTGACGAGGGGTCTTGTCACGTGCACATACTGTATAGGCACGTACGAAATCGGTCACATCCTTTCACAAGTAGGACCACCAATAGTGTCTGGCAATCAACTGTAAAGTCTTTTTTATTCCAGCGTGACCAGCCAGAAGGGAGGAATGGCCCCATTTGAGGATCCGGAGGCGAAGACGGGGAGGAACATAAGTCTTTCCTAGAGGGACAGGTACCAGAAGAGATCAGGCACTCAGGGGAATGATGTGCTGAGGAAGGGTCTCGGCTTTAGAGGCATCGGTGGTACGAGATAGAGCATCAGCTCTGACATTCTTGTCTGCGGGAAGAAAATGGATCTGAAAGTCGAAACGGGCAAAAAACAACGACCACCTAGCCTGGCGAGGATTTAGAGGAGATAAGATACATTTTTGTGATCTGTCTAGATGGTGATCCTTCCAGAAGGTGTCTCCACTCCTCAAGGGCCAACTTAATCGCCAATAGTTTGCCGTCTCCGATGGAATAATTTTTTTCTGGAGGTGAAAAGGTTTTGGAGAAAAATCCGCAAGTGACATTTTCTCCTTTAGCGGATTTTTGACGGCTCCAACAGAGGAGGCGTCAACCTCGAGGAAGAAGGGCTTCTGAGGATCAGGTCTGGACAAGACTGGAGCAGAGGAGAAGGCTTTGAGGTGGTTAAAGGCTTCCTCCGCCTGTGGCAGGCAGGATTTCGGATTAGCATTTTTCTTAGTCAGTGCCACAATAGGAGCAACGATGGTGGAGAAGTGGGGAATGAATTGACGGTAGTAATTTGCAAATCCGAGAAATCTTTGGATTGCTCGCAGGCCAGTGGGACGAGGCCAATCCATTACCGCAGAAAGTTTATCAGGGTCCATTTGAAGACCTTGTCCGGACACAATGTAACCCAAGAAAGGAAGACTGCTGCGTTCGAATAGACACTTCTCGATTTTGGCATAAAGTTGATTTTGGCGTAGTCGCTGGAGCACTTGACGAACATGAAGGCGATGTTCCTCTAGGTTGGAGGAAAAAATGAGGATGTCGTCAAGATAGACTACCACACAAGAGTACAGCATATCCCGAAAAATTTCATTAACAAAGTCCTGAAAGACTGCTGGGGCGTTGCATAGACCAAATGGCATAACTAGGTATTCAAAGTAACCATCCCTGGTATTGAAGGCGGTCTTCCATTCATCACCTGCTCGAATACGGATGAGGTTATATGCTCCCCTTAGATCTAGTTTGGTGAAAATCTTAGCACCTCGCAGTTGATCGAAGAGTTCGGAGATGAGAGGCAGAGGATAGCGATTTTTTACGGTAATTTTATTGAGATTGCGGTAATCAATACAAAGGCGGAGAGATCCATCTTTTTTAGCGACAAAGAAAAATCCAGCTCCAGCCGGGAAAGAAGATTTCTGGATGAAACCTCTTTTGAGGTTTTCTTGTATGTACTCAGACATAGCTTGGGTTTCCCGGGCAGAAAGTGGGTAAATCCTACCACGGGGCAGTGTGGTACCAGGGAGCAGGTCGATAGATAGGACAGTCATAGACGTCTGAAAAGTCCTGATAGGCCTTAGGAAGACCTGGCAAAGGAGTAGCCATGGAGACTTGGCAGGAAGAAACTGGGTGAAGACATCGCTTGTGGCAAGAAGATCCCCAGCTCTTAATGTCCCCGGTGACCCAGTCGAGGCTAGGCGAATGACGTTGGAGCCAGGGCAAGCCCAGAAGAATTTCAGAAGTGCAGTTGGGTAGCACAAAAAATTCAATATGTTCATGATGGTGAACTCCAATAGTCATGAGTAACGGTTGAGTGCGGTAACGCACGGTGCAGACCAGTCTCTCTCCATTGACGGATGAAATGATAAGAGGCTTGACGAGACGGGTAACTGGAATGTTGAATCTGTTTACTAGGGAGGCTTCAATGAAACTTCCTGCTGAACCTGAGTCCAAGAAGGCCACAGCGGAGAACGAAGTAGCATTAGCGGGTATAGCAATCCGCACAGGTAAAGTCAATCGTGGAGAGGTAGAATTCACTCCTAGCAACGACTCTCCTACGTTGACTAGGTGAGTGGGTGCGTTTCTCAGACGCGGAGGACGAATAGGACAGTCTTTTAGGAAATGTTCGGTGCTTGCACACACAGGTAAAGACACAGGTTTTCATTCCTACGGCGAGTCCTCTCTTGTTGGGTCAGGCGAGACCGATCCACTTGCATAGCCTCCTCGGCAGGAGGCACAGGAACAGATTGCAAAGGACGTTCGAGGAGAGGAGCCTGGGAGGAAAACCGCCTGGTGTGAACAAGATCCTTTTCCTGACGAAGCTCCTGGCGTCTTTCCGAGAAACGCATGTCGATGCGGGTGGCCAAATGGATGAGTTCAGACAGGTTAGCAGGGATTTCTCGTGCAGCCAGGACATCTTTGATGTGACTGGATAAGCCTTTCTTGAAGGTCATGCAGAGGGCCTCATTATTCCAGGAAAGCTCAGAGGCAAGAGTGCGGAACAGGATGGCGTATTCGCCCACAGAAGAACTCCCTTGGACAAGATGCAGCAAAGCAGTCTCGGCTGAGGAAGCCCGGTCTGGCTCCTCAAAAACACTACGTACTTCTAAGAAGGACTGGATTGTAGCAGTGGCAGGATCGTTGCGGTCCCAAAGCGGTTGTTTAAGTGTGCGCTCCGGTCCCCGTCCCCAAACCAGAGCGCCCGCCCCCTCGGCCTTTTGCCCCGGGATCCCGGCGTCTCCCGGTCAGTCCTTGTGTCTGGGACGCGACTGCTGTGACGGCTGGCCCCCGTTCACGCGCCGCGTCCCAGCTCCACTCACCTGGCTCCCCGCTCCTTGCGCCGTCCTTCTCTGCCTCCCGGCACGCTCGGCGCCGCTCTCTAGGGCACGCGCCGCCTTCAGTTACTTTAAAGAGCCAGCGCATCGGTAATTGGTGCGCTGGTTCCTCACTTCTCTTGCCTTCCCTATAAAAGGCACCTGTTAGGATTCGGCAGGCTGGATGTGGATCCACTGTGTCAGTGAGGGATTGGCGTGGACCGTGTCGGTGGACCGGTTCTAGGGTTGCTACTGGTATTCACCAGAGCCCGCCGCAAAGCGGGATGGTCTTGCTGCGGCGATAGCAACCAGGTCGTATCCACCGGCAACGGCTCAACCTCGCTGACTGCTGAGAAGGCGTGGGACAGAAGGACTAGGCAGAGGCAAGGTCAGACGTAGCAGAAGGTCGGGGCAGGCGGCAAGGTTCGTAGTCAATAGCAATAGCAAGAGGTCAGGTACACTGGTAAGGCAAACACAGTAACGCTTTCTCTGGCACAAGACAACAAGATCCGGCAAGGAAGGGAAGGGGAAGTGAGGTTATATAGACAGGGAGCAGGTGGAAGCTAGTTAGACTGATTGGGCCAGGCACCAATCATTGGTGCACTGGCCCTTTAAATCTTAGAGAGCTGGCGCGCGCACGCCCTAAGGAGCGGAGCCGCGCGCGCCAGGACGTGACAGACGGGGACCGGAACAGGAGAGTGACTTGGGATGCGATTCGCGAGCGGGCGCGTCCCGCTATGCGAATCGCAACCCCGCCGGCAGTGTCAGTGCAGCGCTCCCGGTCAGCGGGTCTGACCGGGGCGCTGCAGAGAGAGGAACGGCGCGAGCGCTCCGGGGAGGAGCAGGGACCCGGAGCGCTCGGCGTAACAGTACCCCCCCTTAGGTCTCCCCCTCTTTTTGTCCGGTAGTTGCTTCACGTGGGACGAGGACATTGGGAGCGATAGTAGAGTTTCCTTCTGGAAGACAGAGAAGTCCTCATCAAAGGCAGGCAGTTCAGAAGGAGTGGGAATGGGGAGGGGGGGCAGAGGGTGAAGCTTGGCACGGGGCAGAGTGTTACCAGGACGGGGGCTATGAGGAGGCAAAGCATAGTCCTGATAGGCCTTGGGGAGACCAGGTGTAGGAGGAGGCACTGAGGCTTGCCTGACGGGACTGGGAGCAGACGTGAGGCATTTTTTGTGGCAAGCAGGACCCCAGCACTTGATTTCCCTGGTGGTCCAGTCAAGGGTAGGAGAGTGGCGTTGGAGCCATGGCAGACCGAGGAGGACTTCAGAGGTGCAGTTGGGCAAAACAAAAAATTCAGTTTTTTCATGATGCAGTCCAATGCTCATGAGCAGGGGTTCTGTGCGGTAACGCACGGTGCAGTCCAATTTAACTCCGTTGACCGAGGAAATGTAGAGCGGCTTGACGAGACGGGTCACAGGGATGTCGAACTTATTAACAAAAGAGGCCAAAATAAAATTTCCCGCAGAACCAGAGTCCAAGAAGGCCATAGCTGAGAAGGAAGAGTTGTCAGAAGGAGAAATCCGTACGGGCACAGTGAGACGTGGAGAAGCAGACTTCAGACCAAGAGACGCCACTCCCACGTGAGCTGGGTGCGTGCGTGCGTTTCCCAAACGTGGAGGACGAATAGGGCAATCCACCAAGAAATGTTCGGTACTAGCGCAGTACAGACATAAATTTTTATCCCTACGGCGAGTCCTCACTTCATGGGTCAGGCGAGACCGATCCACTTGCATAACCTCCTCGGCGGGAGGCACAGGGGTAGATTGCAAAGAATACTGTGCGAGAGGTGCCCAGAGATCAAGGTCTTTTTCCTGGCGGAGCTCCTGGTGTCTTTCAGAAAAACGCATGTCAATGCGGGTGGCCAAATGGATAACTTCATGCAGGTTGGCAGGAATTTCTTGTGCGGCCAGCACATCTTTGATGTTACTGGATAGGCCATTTTTAAAGGTCGCGCAGAGGGCCTCGTTGTTCCAAGATAGTTCTGAGGCGAGGGTACGAAATTGGATGGCGTATTCGCCTACAGAAGAATTTCCCTGGACCAAGTTCAGCAAGGCAGTTTCGGCAGAAGAAGCTCGGGCTGGTTCCTCAAAGACACTACGAACCTCAGCGAAGAAGGACTGTACAGTGGCAATGACAGGATCATTACGGTCCCAGAGCGATGTGGCCCATGACAGGGCCTTCCCAGACAGGAGACTGACCACGAAAGCCACCTTCGACCATTCTGTAGGAAATTGGTCCGACAACATCTCCAAATGTAGGGAACATTGTGACAGGAAACCACGGCAAAGTCTAGAGTCCCCATCAAATTTGTCCGCCAGGGACAAGCGGAGGCCAGGAGGGGGCACTCGCTGCGGAGGAGGTGCAGGAGCTGGCGGAGGAGATGGTAGCTGCTGTAGCTGTGGCAGAAGTTGCTGTAGCATGGCGGTCAACTGCGACAGCTGCTGTCTTTGTTGGGCGAACTGTTGTCCAAGTTGCTCTATCTGTTGAGACTGCTGGGCGACCACCGTGGTAAGGTCAGCGGGACCTCAGGGGGGTCCATGGCCGGATCTACTGTTAGGATTCAGCAGGCTGGATGTGGATCCACTGTGTCAGCGAGGGATTGGCGTGGAACGTGTCGGTGGACCGGTTCTAGGGTTGCTACTGGTATTCACCAGAGCCCGCCGCAAAGCGGGATGGTCTTGCTGCGGCGGTAGCAACCAGGTCGTATCCACCGGCAACGGCTCAACCTCGCTGACTGCTGAGAAGGCGTGGGACAGAAGGACTAGGCAGAGGCAAGGTCAGACGTAGCAGAAGGTCGGGGCAGGTGGCAAGGTTCGTAGTCAATAGCAATAGCAAGAGGTCAGGTACACTGGTAAGGCAAACACAGTAACGCTTTCTCTGGCACAAGGCAACAAGATCCGGCAAGGAAGGGAAGGGGAAGTGAGGTTATATAGACAGGGAGCAGGTGGAAGCTAGTTAGACTGATTGGACCAGGCACCAATCATTGGTGCACTGGCCCTTTAAATCTTAGAGAGCTGGCGCGCGCGCGCCCTAAGGAGCGGAGCCGCGTGCGCCAGGACATGACAGCCGGGGACCGGGACAGGTGAGTGACTTGGGATGCGATTCTTGAGCGAGCGCGTCCCGCTATGCGAATCGCATCCCCGCCGGCAGTGTCAGTGCAGCGCTCCCGGTCAGCGGGTCTGCCCGGGGCGCTGCAGAGAGAGGAACGCCGCGAGCGCTCCAGGGAGGAGCAGGGACCCGGAGCACAAGGCGTAACAGCACCTGCCCCTTCCTGCTCTTGCCGGATCTTTGTGCCCTAGTGCCTCTGAGAAAGCGTTCCTACAGTGTGTATTGCCTCGCCTGTTGCCGAACCCGTTGCTACCGCCTACTCGCCTGTGAACCCTTGCCGCCTGCCCTGACCTCTGCTACGTCCGACTACGCTCCTGCCTGCTCCCTGTGTACCACGCCATATCAGCTGCCTGAGAGGTTGAGTTGCTACTGGAGGATACGACCTGGTGGTTACCGCCGCAGCAAGACCATCCCGCCTTGCGGCGGGCTCTTGGGAAAACCAGTAACCACTTAGAACCGGTCCTCTGGTACAACCCGCGTCATCGCCTCTCAGGTCCAGAGGATCCACTACCAGTCCAGCCGGTACGTGACAGTAAGATCCGACCATGGATCCCGCTGATGTTCCTTTGCCAAGCCTAGCGGACCTCACCTCCATTGTGGCCCAGCAAGGTCAGCAGCTGGCCCAGCTAACCGCCATGATGCAGCAGCTCCTGCCGTCTCAGCAACAACCAGCTCCTCCTCCTGCATCTGCTGTATCTCCACCGCCTGCAGTTATCTCCGGTTCCCGAGTCCGTCTATCCCTGCCGGACAAGTATGACGGAGATCCCAAGCAGTGCCGAGGGTTCCTCTCTCAACCTCGAGCTACTGTCTACCCAGTTTCCTTCCGAGCTAGCCAAGGTAGCCTTTATCCTTAGTCTGCTCTCCGGGAAGGCCCTGGCCTGGGCTACACCGCTGTGGGACCGCGGTGATCCAGCCACCTCCTCCGTCCAGAGCTTCTGCCAAGAGTTCCAGAATGTTTTCGAAGAACCGGCCCGGGTTACCTCCGCAGAGACTGCCTTACTAAACTTGTCCCAGGGAAACTCTACCGTGGGCGACTACGCCATTCAGTTTCGCACCCTAGCATTAGAACTGAACTGGAACAATGATGCCCTTTGTGCCACGTTCAAGAAGGGACTTAATAGTGAAGTAAAGGACGTTCTGGCTGCACGTGAACTACCTTCCACCCTTAGTGACCTCATCTTGCTGGCCACTAGAATCGACAAGCGTTTTGCCGAGAGACGGGAGGAACTCAACCTAGACACTACCCTCATCTGGCTCCCGTTTTCCAGCGTCCACCTCAACCCCTTTCCGGGCCTCCCGCTGTGGAAGCCATGCAGGTGGATCAGTCACGCCTGACCCCGCAGGAACGAAGCCGTCTCAGAGACGAGAACCTATGTCTGCTGAGCACTTCCTACGAGACTGTCCTCTCCATCCACCGCGTTCGGGAAACGCTCGCACCTAGTAAACGTGGGAGAGGCGTTGCTAGGTGTGGATTCCTCCTCTCCACGACTCATCATATCCGGGCAGTTGTTCATCTCTTCCAAGTCCTCTTTGTCCGCTTCCGCCTTCTTGGATTCTGGTTCAGCTGGCAATTTCATTCATGCTTCCTTGTTTGACAAGTACCATATTCCAGTAACCCGTCTTCCTAAGCCGTTCCTCATTTCCACAGTTAACGGTGCAGCTCCGTACCCAGCCTCTGCAGATGGACATTGGAATATTCCATACCGAAACCTTAGAGTTCTTTGTCCTCCCATTCTGCTCCTCCGAACTCCTCCTGGGTCTGCCGTGGCTGCAACGACATTGTCCCGTCCTGAATTGGACCTCCAGTGAAATCCTGCGTTGGGGCTCCTCTTGTTCTGGCCGTTGTCTCAAGCCTTCCCTTATCAAACAGGTCCCACAAGTCGCTCCGCCTCCTGGTCTGCCCAAGCCGTACCATTATTTTGCGGATGTCTTTTGCAAGAAGCAAGCTGAGGTCCTTCCTCCTCACAGACCTTATGACTGTCCTATTGATCTGGTGCCCGGTTCGACCCCACCTCGGCGTAGGATCTATCCTCTCTCTCCTCCTGAGACTCTTGCCATGTCTGACTATATTCGTGAGAATCTAGAGAGAGGATTTATTAGAAAGTCTTCCTCCCCTGCTGGAGCCGGGTTTTTCTTTGTGACTAAGAAGGACGGTTCTCTCCGTCCCTGCATTGACTACAGAGGACTTAATAAGATCACCGTCAAGAACCGTTATCCTCTGCCCCTGATCTCGGAACTGTTTGATCGCCTCCGAGGGGCAAAGATCTTCACCAAATTGGACCTACAAGGGGCCTATAATTTGATCCGCATCCGAGAGGGGGACGAGTGGAAGACCGCCTTCAACACAAGGGACAAGCACTTTGAGTATCTGGTAATGCCCTTCGGCCTTTGTAATGCACCTGCCGTCTTCCAAAAATTTGTCAACGACATCTTCAGAGACCTACTCTATACCTGCGTGGTCGTATACTTGGATGACATCCTAATCTTCTCCCCCAATTTGATTCAACATCGGGTCCATGTGCGTCAAGTTCTCACCCGCCTTAGGAGCAATCGCCTATACGCCAAACTTGAGAAATGCCTTTTTGAATGGTCCTCCCTACCTTTCCTGGGATACATTATCTCAGCCCAAGGACTTCAAATGGATCCAGACAAGCTCTCTGCGGTACTGGATTGGCCACGCCCCTCTGGACTCCGATCCATACAAAGATTTCTGGGCTTTGCTAATTACTACAGACAGTTTATTCTGCAGTATTCCACTCTCGTGGCTTCTATTGTGGCTTTAACTGAGAATGGAGCCAACCCCAAATCCTGGCCTTCTCAAACCGAAGAAGCCTTCCAGTCACTGAAAGCTGCCTTTGCCTCTGCATCGGTTCTCTCTAGGCCAAATTCCACCAAGCCTTTCTCTCTCGAAGTGGATGCCCCCTCGGTGGGCGCTGGAGCTGTTCTTACCCAGAAGTCTCCCGGGGGCAAAACAGTAACTTGTGGCTTCTTTTCTAAAACATTCTCCCCCGCAGAGAGAAACTATTCTATTGGAGACAGAGAACTGCTGGCCATTAAATTGGAACTGGAGGAATGGAGGCATTTACTCGAGGGCGCCTCACACCCTGTGAACATCTTCACTGATCACAAGAACTTGGCTTATCTCCAGTCCGCCCAGCGACTAAATCCCCGCCAAGCTCGATGGTCCTTGTTCTTCGCCCACTTTAATTTCAAAATCCATTTCCGTCCTGCATGCAAGAACATTAGAGCAGATGCTCTGTCTCGCTCTTCTGATGTAGTGGGCGATGAACTAACTCCTCAACATATTATCCCACCTGAACGGCTGATTGCCGTAGCTCCCGTGGACCTGAGTCTTCTTCCTCCCGGCAAATCTTATATACCTCCACGTCAGCGGTTGCAGGTGCTCAAGTGGGGCCACTCTTCTTTTTTTGACGGGCATCCAGGGATACAAAAATCCCTTCAGCTGATCTCCCAAAGATACTGGTGGCCATCTCTGGAGAAGGATGTCTCTGACTTTGTCCACGCCTGTGTGATTTGCGCCCGGGATAAATTGCCCCGCCAGAAACCAGTGAGCCTTCTCTTGCCTCTGCCCGTTCCCGCAAGGCCCTGGTCTCACATTGCCATGGACTTTGTTACAGACCTTCCCTCCTCCCATGGCATGACTGTGATCTGGGTTGTGGTTGATCGCTTCTCCAAAATGGCTCACTTTGTACCTCTCTCCAGTCTACCTTCTGCACCCATGTTAGCCAAACTATTCTTCCAACACATCTGCTGTCTCAATGGCCTCCCCGAACATATCGTCTCGGATCGTGGGGTACAATTTGTCTCCAAGTTCTGGAGGGCCCTTTGTGGGCAATTTGGGATCAAATTGGACTTCTCTTCTTCATACCACCCTCGGTCCAACGGCCAAGTAGAACGGGTGAATTAAATTTTGGGCGACTATCTGCGCCACTTTGTATCCTCCCGCCATGACAATTGGGTGGATCTCCTTCCCTGGGCGGAATTTTCTTACAATTACAAACAATCCTATGCTACTAACAAATCTCAGTTTTTTGTAGTTTTTGGCCAACAACCTCTTCCACCTCTGCCGCAATCTTCCTCTCCTTCTTCTGTACCTGCTATGACAATCTAGTGCAGGACTTTTCCACCATCTGGCATGATACCCAAACGGCTCTCCTCAGGGCATCTGCTCGTATGAAGGTCCAAGCCGACAAGAGAATCAGAGGCCATCCGGAATTCTGCCCAGGGGACAAGGTTTGGCTCTCCTCGAAATATATCCGATTCAAGGTTCCTAGCTACAAGTTGGGTCCTCGCTACTTGGGACCCTACAAAATCAAGAGTCGGATTAATCAGGTCTCCTACCAGCTCCATCTTCCTCCCTCCCTCCGAATCCATAACTCTTTCCATGTCTCCCTTCTTAAACCTGCTGTCTTCAACCGTTTCTCTCCCAAGCTTTTTTCTCCCACCCCTGTTGCCGGTACCTCCGATATTTTTTCTGTTAAGGAGATCTTGGCGACCAAGATCTCTCGGGGGAAATTTTTTTTTCTGGTGGATTGGGAGGGTTGCGTCCCTGAGGAGAGGTCTTGGGAGCCTGATGAAAATATCTTGGACCGCAGTATCATTCTCTCTTTTCTGGGCACCAAGAAGAGGGGGAGACCTAAGGGGGGGAGTACTGTTATAGCGTGGGCTCCGGTCCCCGGACCGGAGCGCCCGCCCCCTCGGCATTTTGCCCGGGGATCCCGGCGTCTCCCGGTCAGTCACACTGACCGGGAGGCCGGGTTCCCTTGTGTCTGGGACACGGCTGCCGTGATGGCTGGCCCCTGTTCACGCGCCGCGTCCCAGCTCCACTCACCTGGCTCCCCACTCCTTGCGCCGTCCTTCTCTGCCTCCCGGCACGCGCGCGCCGCCCTCAGTAAATTTAAAGGGGTTCCTCACTTCTCTTCTCTTCCCTATAAAAGGCACTTGCCCCTTCCTGCTCTTGCCGGATATTTGTGCCCTAGTGCCTCTGAGAAAGCGTTCCTATAGTGTGTATTGCCTCGCCTGTTGCCGAACCTGTTGCTACCGCCTACTCGCCTGTGAACCCTTGCCGCCTGCCCTGACCTCTGCTACGTCCGTCTACGCGCCTGCCTGCTCCCTGTGTACCACGCCATATCAGCTGCCTGAGAGGTTTAGTTGATACTGGACGTTACGACCTGTGGTTACCGCTGCAGCAAGACCATCCCGCCTTGCGGCGGGCTCTGGTGAAAACCAGTAACCACTTAGAACTTTTCCTCTGGTACAACCCGCGTCATCGCCTCTCAGGTCCAGAGGATCCACTACCAGTCCAGCCGGTACGTGACAGCGGTGTGGCCCATGACAAGGCCTTTCCAGACGGGAGGCTGACCACGAACGCCACCTTAGACCGTTCTGTAGGAAATTGGTCCGACATCATCTCCAGGTGTAGGGAACACTGGGACAGGAATCCACAAACTTGTCTGTCTCTTCAAACTTGTCTGGAAGAGACAGGTGGAAACTGGGAGCAGCCACTCGCTGCGGAGGAGATGGTTGCTGTTGTTGCGGTAGAAGCTGTTGCAGCATAGCGGTCAGCTGAGTCAGCTGTTGTCCTTGTTGCGCGATCTGCTGTGATTGCTGGGCGACCACTGGGTTAGGTCAGCGACACTAGGCAGCGGGACCTCAGCGGGATCCATGGCCGGATCTACCATTAGGATCCGGACTGGTATGCGGAGAGGACACGGGTGGTGGATCCTCTGTGTCAGTGAGGTGATGGCGTGGGCCGTACCAAGGGAACGGAATCGAAGGGGTTACTGGTTTTCACCAGAGCCCGCCGCAAAGCGGGATGGACTTGCAGCGGCAGGTAACCCCCAGGTCGTTCCACCCGATAGCGACTCAACCTCACTGACAGCTGAGACAGGCGCGGTACACAAGGACAAGGCAAGAGCAAGGTCGGACGTAGCAGAAGGTCTGGGCAAGCAGCAATGGTTCGTAGTCAGGGGCAACAGCAAGGGTCTGGATACACAGGCAATGGAACACACAGAAATGCTTTCTCAGGGCACTAGGCAACAAGATCCAGCAAGGACAGGAAGGGGAAGTGGGTTTATATAGTGTAGGGAGTGCTTGGGACTAATTGGGTCAGGCACCAATTAATGGTGCACTGGCCCTTTAAATCTGAGAGACCCGGCGGGCACGCGCGCGCGCGCGCCCTAGAGAGCGGGGCCGCGCGCGCCGAGACTGAACAGGAGGACGGGGCAGGTGAGAGACACGGGGCGCGATCCGAGAGCAGGCACGTCCCGTACCTCGGATCGCGTCCCCCCTGGAGACATGGAAGCAGCGCTCGCGGTCAGCGGTGCCGACCGGAGCGCTGCATACACGGGCACACCGCGAGCGCTCCGGGGAAGCGGCGGAACCCGGAGCGCTCGGCGTAACAATATTCTTGTGTGTAAATGCCAAAGACAGAGCTCAGTGCTGGTTTAAAAGACATACAAAAAGAGTGCAAGACAGTTCTGTCCTCCCCATCTCCTGTTTTACCTCCTCTGTCTCATCTCGGAAATATGGAGGCATATCGCAAGCAGTCCAAGCCTGCACTGGAGCTAATGTGCCAAGAAAAGGACATCCCTACTGCAGGAAAGAACAAGGAACAACTTATTGCTGATCTTGTGGAGTATGATGCCCGTGCAGAAGAGCTGAGTGACATGAGACAATGTCCTACAGCTGGAACTGCCATCCAAGGACTGATATCTCCTGGGGAATACAACATTACTCCCCATCAGGACAGTACTCCACATGAGGCCTTGGACTCTTATATGCGGACTACCTTACAACACCTTGGGGATGTGGGTGCTAATATGAAACTCCAACTGCTTCTCCAGTACCAAACTGCAGAAAGAGAGGCACAGGTACGAGCAGCAGAGATAGAGGCCCAGGCACGAGCCGCAGAGAGAGAGGCACAGATACAAGCTGCCGAGAGAGAGGCGGCAGAAAGAGAGGCCCAGCGGAGGCATGAATTGGAGGTTCTGAGGCTGAGAGGGGATGCTTTATCTGCACGCAGTGATGTGCAGGATCAAGTAGACCACAAACCTCGCTTGGAACATTTCCCCATGTTGGAGAAAGATGGTGATCTGGATGTGTTCCTGAGGGGATTTGAAAAGGTTTGCCGGCAGTTCCATCTACCGTATATACTCGAGTATAAGCCGACCCGAGTATAAGCCGAGACCCCTAATTTCAACCCAAAATCCCAGGAAAAGTTATTGACTCGAGTATAAGCCTAGGGTGGGAAATACCTCATCCCCCCCTGTCATCATCCAGACCCGTCATTAACATCCTCATCATCCCCTTGTCATCATCCCACACATCCCCCCTTCATCATCCCCTTGTCATCATCCCACACATCCCCTTATCATCCCACACATCCCCCCTTCATCATCCCCTTGTCATCATCCCACACATCCCCTTATCATCCCACACATCCCCCCTTCATCATCCCCTTGTCATCATCCCACACATCCCCCCTTCATCATCCCCTTGTCATCATCCCACACATCCCCTTATCCCACACATCCCCCCTTCATCATCCCCTTGTCATCATCCCACACATCCCCTTATCATCCCACACATGCCCCCTTCATCATCCCCTTGTCATCATCCCACACATCCCCTTATCATCCCACACGTCCCCCCTTCATCATCCCCTTGTAATCATCCCACACCCCCCCCCCCCCTTCATCATCCCCACCCCCATTCATCATCCCCACACCCCCCCCCTTCATCATCCTCTTCTCATCATTCGCCCTCAGTGGTCTTCAACCTGCGGACCTCCAGAGGTTTCAAAACTACAACTCCCAGCAAGCCCGGGCAGCCATCGGCTGTCCGGGCTTGCTGGGAGTTGTAGTTTTGAAACCTCCGGAGGTCCGCAGGTTGAAGACCACTGCGGCCTTCAACATCATCCAGCCCCCTCTCACCCCCTTTAGTTCTGAGTACTCACCTCCGCTCGGCGCTGGTCCGGTCCTGCAGGGCTGTCCGGTAAGGAGGTGGTCCGGTGAGGAGGTGGTCCGGGCTGCTATCTTCACCGGGGGCGCCTCTTCTCCGCGCTTCCGGCCCGGAATAGAGGCGTTGCCTTGACAATGACGCATAAGTACGTTGGCAATGAACACACCTCTGCGTCGTTGTCACGGCAACGTGACTATTCTGAGGCCGGGCCCGAAGCGCTTAGAAGAGGCCTCCCCGGTGAAGATAGCAGCCCGGAACCACTATCCCACCGGACCACCTCCTCACCGGACAGTCCTGCAGGACCGGACCAGCGCCGAGCGGAGGTGAGTATTCAGAACTAAAGGGGGTGAGAGGGGGCTGGATGATGTTGAAGGCCGCAGTGGTCTTCAACCTGCGGACCTCCGGAGGTTTCAAAACTACAACTCCCAGCAAGCCCGGACAGCCGATGGCTGCCCGGGCTTGCTGGGAGATGTAGTTTTGAAACCTCTGGAAGTCCGCAGGTTGAAGACCACTGCGGGTGGGGGAGTTCACTCGAGTATAAGCCGAGGGGGGTGTTTTCAGCACGAAAAATCGTGCTGAAAAACTCGGCTTATACTCGAGTATATACGGTACATAAGGAACAGTGGGGACGATATCTAACCCCACGGCTGCGAGGGAAAGCTCTGGATGTGTTTGCTTCTCTTCCCTCTGAGAGTGACCAGGACTATGAGGCAATAAAATCTGCCCTGCTAAAAAGTTTTAATCTGACTCCAGAGGCTTATCGGAAAAAGTTTCAGACTTTGCAACAAAGTGCCACAGAAAGCTGCATTCAACATGCAGGTCAGCTAAGGACTGCATTCAGGCAATGGACTGGGGGCCTACATGTCACCACTTATAAGGCCCTGGAGGACTTGATGGTCCTGGATCAGTTTCTCCAAACACAGAGCTTTGAAGCCAGAGAGTGGATTTTGGACCGCAAGCCCAAGACAGCAATGGAAGCAGCAGAACTAGGAGATGACTTTGCCAATAACCGGGCGCCAGCAGCAAAGCGTGGATCTGCACAAGCTGGAGCAAGTACCTGGAGGGGAGCCACACAACCACAAAGCACCACCAGGTCAGCTGGGAAATTCTTGCCATCATTCCCAAAAGCAACAGGAGCCACATTGGGTCAGGGGGACACCCGCCGATGTTACAGATGCAACAATATTGGGCACCTGAGTGTCACTTGCCCCAACAAAAATAATTCTCCACCAGTAGCTGGAGGACACACAGCCGTTCTTCTGGTGTCTGGAGTGGTGGAGAAAAGAGGGGATAACCTACAGAGTGTAACTGTGGGTGACCGGGTGATAGTGGGGTTATGAGATTCTGGAGCCTCCTTTACCTTGGTGCAGCCTGAAGTGGTGGATACAGAGGACATCATCCCTGGAAGAACCATGGCTTTAAAAGGAATTGGAGGTGTGCGGCCTGCTGTGCCAATGGCCCGTGTGTACCTGGATTGGGGTACAGGCAAAGGTTTGCGGGAGGTGGGGGTCTCTGAGGACATCCCTGTTAATGTTCTGCTGGGGAATGATTTGGGTCGGATGCTCTGTCATTATGCTTTGGAGGACACTACCTGCACACCAGATGGGCTTGGAGAGAGCCCGGTTGGTTCTGAGGTACTGTTCGAGACTTTGGGAGACGTTGTGAAATGTGGTAACTGGGAGGGAGTGCAGGGGATTGATAAATGTTTAACTGTGACTGAACCAGTAATGTTTTCCAAAAGTGAAATGGGGTGTATTGTAAAATGTGGTGACAATGAATTGCCAATGCCAAAACCTAGTGGAGATGGGCTAGGGGGAGGGGTTGGTGTGCCCCTGGTAACATTTAAGGATGAGGGACTAGCAGTGAGTGATATGTCCCAATCCTGTGAGCCTAAGGAGGAGGAGGGAAGGAGTGATAGCCCTGTGTATGATGCCTGTATTGTTATGTCTGGAACTGAGGGGGAGGAAGGTAAACCCCAGGGAGGCATACCAATGGTGGCAGTGGTAACACTTCAGCAGTGTGCCAGGGCTGCAGCTTTAAAAAGAAGGGAGGATGGTGATGCAAGGGGCAAGCTGTGTGACTTGCAAGCCACAGCAGAGAAAGGTGGAGATGTTAGTTCACCTGGGGGAAATGTGCTCCCTGATGCCCCAAGATGGGTAGAGGGAAATTAGCATTTCCGGGAAGCTCTGCGCAGTGACCCTTCCCTTGAAGGGCTGAGACAACGTGCTGAACATACAGGTGATGACACAGATGGGCATCGGGTATATTGGGAAAATGATATCTTGTACTGGGAGTCCCTTTCCAAAGGCATGCTAGGGGCCCAGGAGAGAGATTGGCAGTTAGTGGTTCCTAGGCAGTACTGGAAAGAGCTGCTGAGGTTAGCCCATGAGACCCCCCTGGCAGGACATTTGGGAGTGGCCAAGACAAAGTCCAGGTTGGCATACAATTTCTACTGGCCAGGTATGGGTACTGATGTTGCAAATTATTGAAGATCTTGTCGTGTCTGCCAGAGGGTGGGTAAGTCTGGGGATGTTACTCGTGTTCCCCTAGTTCCCCTACCAGTCATATCTGTACCCTTTGAACGAGTGGCAGTGGATATTGTGGGGCCTCTAGCTATACCCAGCAGCACAGGGAAACAATTTATTCTCACTGTTGTAGATTATGCAACCAGGTACCCTGAGGTTGTTGCCTTATCCTCCGTCCGGGCAGATAAGGTGGCAGATGCACTGATCAGTATATTCTGCAGGGTAGGGTTCCCCAGAGAAATGCTCACTGATCAGGGCACACAGTTCATGTCCAATCTCATGCAATGTCTCTGTAAGAAGGTGAATGTACAGCACTTGGTAGCTTCTGTGGTGGAGCATGTTCTGAAGTTCAGGGACAAGAGGCAGGCATTGACTGGGCTGGTACAGGACAACCTCATAGCAGTACAGTCCAGGCAGAAGTACTGGTATGATCACAATGCAAGGGACCGGGTCTATGATGTGGGACAGAAGGTAATGGTTCTGAACCCCATCAGGCAGAATAAGTTGCAGGCTGGCTGAGAGGGTCCCTTCCCCATTCTGCAGCGCCTAGAACCCACCACATATGTAGTTGCCCTTGATGAGAAAGGTCAGAGGCAGAGACAGTACCCCATTAATATGGCATACTATGACCCTGAGGAGGTGGTACTCAGTGTATATAGTGCACCAGAGGAAGGGCTGGGTAGTGATCCCCTACTGGACCTAGTGGAGGAAGCTAAGAGCCAGGGATCCCTTCAGGATGTGGAGATCAATCCACAGCTCTTAGCTGCAAAGAAAAGGCAGCTAAATGAGGAAATAGGCCCCTTCAGTGCCATCATTGCCTGGAAATGCAGGGCCTGTGGTGTCAAGAAAAGAAATAGATGGTTAAGGGAGACAGATCTATCAGCCTGGAGAGGCCAGATCTCTCTGTCTCCATCTTAAGGGGGAGGTGTCAGGCCCAAGGCCTGATTATGGAAACATACATGTGTTTTATAATTGTATCTGTGTATAAACTAAGACCTGGGGGTGAGAGGTCATTCAGATTGTGTGTTTGTGTATTGCATTTTGGGGGTCTGGCTGTTTGGTATCTCCTTTGAAGTCATGCACTCTGGTCCCATCATATAATCAAACAGATAAGGGGTCTCTGGTCCCATATATGAGATAAGAGATGCCCCCACCTGGTGGGATCATAGGGGAGGGGGGGGTGAAGGATGAAGGCTTTCCCTTCCAGAAAGGCCAATATAAGAACTGAGATACTGGTCAGGGGTTAAGCTGACAAGACCATCCTAAGAACAGCTGGAACCTCACTCTCATGGACTGCTATATCATCATTCTGTAAGAACTTCATCTTTTGTTTTCTGAACTTGTCTTGCCAAACTCTTTTATATATTTTTGTACCTGTATGTCATTTGTTTCTGTATTTATATATATATATATATATATATATATATATATATATATATATAGCACTGTGATACCTTTTATCAGATTAAATGTTTAATTAATCAGGTCTGGTCTTTGATCTCTAAATATATGAGCTCACCTTTCTGAAGGAAGCTCTGGTGAAGCACGTTTATCTAAGGGTTAATTTGGTGACTTGCTGGGACTAGTAGTGGACACCCAGAGGTCTGGGGGCTTTAACCCTTGCACCATCACACTCTCTCTAATGTCTTGGCTGGACCGATAGGGTGTGATCGTGACACTTTCATTTCCCAACCTAACAACTAAAATAATTTCAACAAATGCATGTATGACACGTGGCTCAGAGACAAAAGAAGACAATGCTATTCATGTACAAATGCTGTTCTAGGAAGAATGGGTAATGTTGCCCAATAGTAATCACATGCAAGTTTACAATTTTCAAAAGCAGGTTAAAGGGGTATCCCAGTGAAAAACAATTTATTTTCATATGAAATGGCTCCAGAAAGTTAAACAGATTTGTAAATTACTTATATAAAAAATCTTAATCCTACAAGTACTTATCAGCTGTTGAAGTTGAGTTGTTCTTTTCTGTCTGACCACAGTGCTCTCTGCTGACACCTCTGTCTGTCTCAGGAACTGTCCAGAGTTGGAGAAAATCCCCATAGCAAACCTCTCCTGCTCTGGACAGTTCCTGAGACAGACAGAGGTGTCAGCAGAGAGTACTGTTGTCAGACAGAAAAGAACAACTCAACTTCAGCACCTGATAAGTACTAGAAGGATTACGTTTTTACTTAATAGAAGTAATTTACAAATATGTTTAACTTTCTTTAGCCAATTGATATGAAAAGAAAATACCCCTTTAAGGGCAGTTTCACACCTAGTTGTGTTTTATGGTGGACATATAGCTTACATTTAATAGGGTTATTTGGGACTAGGAAAAGTATGATCTTTCTCCCAGGAGTCCAAGAGGAAAGGTATTACTTTTCACTTTCCGAAATAACCCCTATAATGGGTAAATTAAAAATATATGGCTCTTGATTGTTGAAGAAGAGCCGAGCAGTGCTGACTAGGTATGGGGCTGTGCTATGTTGCCCCTTTATTTTAGTAATTGGTGGGGATCTCAGCACCCGGATGCCCAGCAATCAAAACCACTGACGTGTTAATATGACATGTCAGACATTTGTGAAAGTGACTATTATCCTTTAAAAGGATAAATCTGATTGCAGAAGGTTTGACTGACCACATAGGGTTGGTGAAGAGCACAACTCAGCTGCTCCAACAGCAGAAGTGAGAGTTATATAGGGTAATGAGAGAGATCGAAGTAACTGAAGAGTAGTGATCAGGTGATTACATCAGAAAGATGGCTGTTCATTGTGGTGGTATAATAAACAAGGGAAAAGTTATTCATGTTGTCAAATACATGACCTGAACTGTGTCATTCTAGAATGGAGTTTGTGCCAATATAATGAGCAGGACAATATTAAGCATAATTTTTTTTCGTAATAAAGTTTACATTTACCATACAGTTAAGGCTTTATTCAAACTGGACATTGCATTTCTTTACCTTTGCAATCATTTACAGCAGAAGCAACAGCCATACTACATGCAATGACATCTTTAGGCTAGGTTTCCACTTGTTAGTTTTTGGAAAACTGCCACTGCAGTTTTTGAGCCAAAGTCAGAAGTGGATCCATAAGGGAGGAGAAGTGTAAGTCCTTCCTTTATATTTCCTATTCCTTTTGAATACATTTCTGGCTTTGGCTCAAAAACTGCAGTGGCAGATATCCAAAAACTGCCAGAAAAAAAACCAAGTGGAAACCTAGCCTTACAGCCAAGGAAACCTGGAAAACAAAGTACACCCTGTTATTTTTTAACTTTATCCCTGGGCCACTGGGCAGTTCGTGCTGCTAAAGCATTGAAGCCAGGGGCGGACTGACAACACTCGGGGCCCCCGGACCAAAAAAAGGCAAGGGCCCCTGCTAGTCTCTGCAGCTCGTCAGTCTTCTGCCACGCTCCTATTCCACTCAAATCCCACACACAATAAACTAAAATTAACATATGTAAGAACCACTTTAACGTAGGTAAATTTCCATGACCAATAATACTGGTATACAAGGAGTAAATATATACCACCACAAAATAACTGGATAATACCGCCATACTGTACTGAATAAAACCACTATACACAGACCAGTATACTATAAAGGATCTGTGTACCTCAAGTTACAATATTAATTGGTTCCAGGACGACCATTGTATGTTGAAACCATTGTATGTTGAGACCATAACTCTATGGAAACCTGGTAATTGGTTCTGAAGCCACAAAATGTCATCCAAAAATAGGAAAAAGTGAGGATTAGAGAATAATAAGTAGATAACTGATATAAATAAAGCAAGTCCTTACATAAAAAAAGTAATAAAGATCCGCTGGGAGCTGTAATCACTGTCTATGTAGAGGACAGGAGCTTCTTCAGGGTCCTGTACAGTACACGCAATGTCTTAAAAAAGTTAAATGGAGCCGCCCTTACTTGGTGTATAAAGGAGCAGCTAACTGTGGTACAGGTAAAGAGTACAGAACATGTAATACCTCCCTGTACTGTAGGGGCACTACCAGGCAGCCAGTCAGTGCATACACTTCAGTAATACAGGGGTTTTACCAGTGAATGCCCATTCTAATTGGTCAGTTCTTCCAGCCATTGACACGTTTCACAGATCTGGACTGTCTGTAAAATTGTATGTTGAGTCAGTCTAGTTTCAAGTTACAATGGTCCAGAAAAGACCATTGTATGTTGAAACTATTGTATGTTGAGGCCATTGTAAGTTGAGGGATCACTGTACTATATAAGTGATTATATACAGGACCATATGGCGGTAGATATCAGCTGTACACAGGATGTGTATACCATATAAACGATTACAGTTACATTTTGGGACTCACAATTACATCTTTTCTGATCAGCGGCGTCCTCTTTCCTTTTCTCATCCGTACGGATAAGACCGCCATGTGGATCTCTTAACATCTGCAGGACAAGCATGTCAGACTCTGCATTTTTCCAGTGTCCTCCCCTCCTCTACACAATCTTTCCATCTATAGGCCCACAAACTGTAATAAAGCCCCCCTTGGTATCCTGCACAGTAAAAGGGCAGGTAGGTAGCCAGGTAAATATTTAACTAGGTAGGTAGATCAGGAAGCCAGATATGTAGGTAGGTGACAAGCCAGGTAGGTAGGGGGCTCGCTAGGTAGCTAGGCACCCATGCATGAAGGCCAGGTATGTACATAGTTACCGTATTTTTCGCCCTATAGGACGCACCGGCGTAAAAGACGCACCCAATTTATAGGTGCAAAATCTAAAAAAATAAAGATTTTTAACCCAATAGTGGTCTTCAACCTGCGGACCTCCAGATGTTGCAAAACTACAACTCCCAGCATGCCTGGACAGCCGTTGGCTGTCCGGGCATGCTGGGAGTTGTAGTTTTATATAACCAAAAAACAAAGAGACCCACAATACTGACAATATTTCATAAAGGTATACCAATCTTTATTAAGCAGAATAAGACAAACAATTAAAATGATTACAAAGGCAGAAGATGACCTTGGACAGGAGACAACAAGTGCCGGTGGATCTGGTATGGTATTCAATAAGGAACATATACAATATATAACTGACAAAACTGCAGATTCCTAGTGTAGTACAATGTAGATATAGCATCTAGCATACATAAGTATAAGATAGGAAGCAGCAATACAGTGGTATAAACAAAATAGAAACCAAAAATGGAAAAGAGGAACACCTAAATAAACTACCTGTCATAAACCCACAAGCACCAACACCCCAACGCACGTTTTGCGTATGGGCTTCGTCAGGGGGGCGAAGCCCATGCGCGACACGTGCTTTGGGGTGTTGGTGCTTGGTGTTCCTGGCTTGTGGGTTTATGACAGGTAGTTTATTTAGATGTTCCTCTTTTCCATTTTTGGTTTCTATTTTGTTTATACCACTGTATTGCTGCTTCCTATCTTATACTTATGTATGCTAGATGCTATATCTACATTGTACTACACTAGGAATCTGCAGTTTTGTCAGTTATATATTGTATATGTTCCTTATTGAATACCTACATTACCCATACCAGATCCACCGGCACTTGTTGTCTCCTGTCCAAGGTCATCTTCTGCCTTTTTAATCATTTTAATTGTTTGTCTTATTCTGCTTAATAAAGATTGTTATACCTTTATGAAATATTGTCAGTATTGTGGGTCTCTTTGTTTTTTGGTTATATATTGGTACCCCCGGGACCTACATACGGGGCTTAAATGTTTGCCATGTATTTGTTTGGTTAACCGAGTTGTAGTTTTGCAACATCTGGAGGTCCGCAGATTGAAGACCACTGCATAGGAGGTAATACTCACGTGTCCCCGCCGCTCCGGACCAGTCACCGCTGCCCTGGATGTCGCTCCATTGCTGTCGCCGTGTCCCCATCGCTCTGGAACGTCGGGTATCCTCGCTCTGCCGGTCGGGTATCCTCGCTCTCCGTCGCCGTCATCACGTTGTTACGCACGCCGACGCACGTACGCGACGACGTGATGACGAGGAAGGAGAGCGCCGGCCATACAGGGGATCCCTGAACGGAGAAGACACCGAGGAGGCAGGTAAGGTTTCCGAACCAGTGTGCCTCCAGCTGTTGTTAATTCCAGCGAGCCAGGGAGTTTTTATCCCTTACACTACCTACCTGCAGCTGATTAAGCAGTAGTTTCTGCAGGAAAGTAGTGTAAGGGTTAAATCTCCTGACTTGCTGGAATAAACAAAAGTTAGTGACAAGGAGACAGGAGCAGCCAGAGAAGGGAGAGGGAACATGCTGGGCATTGTCATTTTGCAACAGATGGAGGCACACTGGTTGGGAAACACTGATCTACTGTATCCCTCCCGGTGTCCTGTAAGCACTAACCCGGCTATTCAGTCAGGCTGTTCGGGACCGCCGCGGCGAAATCGCGGCGGTCCCGAACAGCCCGACTGAACAGCCGGGTTAGTGTCACTTTCCCTTCAGACGCGGCGGTCAGCTTTGATCGCCGCGTTTGAAGGGTTAATACAGGGCATCACCGCGATCGGTGATGTCCTGTATTAGCCACGGGTCCCGGCCGTTGATGGCCGCAGGGACCGCCGCGATAGGGGTGTATTCGCCGTATAAGACGCACCGATATTTTATTCGTATATTTCAAGTCTTGAATAACAAAGGCCGAGTTAGTAGATGTGAGTACAAATACCATCTATCTAAATCCTGTATATCCGTTTATAATATCTGTGGAATTAATCTGATGGCAGACGAATATGAAATATAATATTTGGTTTACACTATTGGTAATATTTTAAGAAATATACGAATAAAAGTGATGTTTTAAAGTCTCTACAATATTCAGTCATATGTAGGTAGTTAGATAGCCTGGTATGTATGTAAGTAGTTAGGCATCCAGGTATAAAGTTAGGTAGCCCCCCCTTCCCTGTAGGTATAGGCAGAAGAGTTACCCCCCCTTCCCTGTAGGTAAAGGCAACAGAGTTAACCCCTCCCCTTCCCTGTAGGTATAGGCAGCAGAGTTAACCCGCCTTCCCCAAAGGTATAGGCAGCAGAGTTAGCCACCCACCCTTCCCCATAGGTATAGGCAGCAGACTCAGCCCCCCTTCCCCATAGGTATAGGCAGCAGAGTTAAACTCCCTTCCCAATAAGTATAGGAACAGAGTTAACCCCCCTTTCTCCTTAGGTATAGGCAGCAGAGTCCCACCCCCCACCCCCTTTCCCCGTAGGTATAGGCAGAGTTACCCCCCCCTTCCTCATAGGAACAGGAAGTTACCCCCCTCCTTTTCCCCATTGGTATAGGCAGAGTTACCTCCCCCCCCTCTTCCACATTGGTATAGGCAGAGTTGCCCTCCCCCTCTTCCCCATTGGTATAGGCAGCGTTACCCCCCCCCTTCTTTCCCATAGGTATAAGCAGGCACACACACCCCTCTTTCCCATAGGTATATGCAGAGTTACACCCCCCCCTTCCCACAGGTATATGCATAGTTACACCCTCCCCCCCTCTTTCCCATAGGTATATGCTGAGTTGAAAAAAAAATTATGCTCACCTGATATCTCACGCAGCAATCTCCTCAGCATCAGGGGCCCACGTCTTCTCTCCACCACAGTACAGGCGCTGATGAGTGACTGTACTGCATGCTGCGTGGGGACGGAGGTCACGTCTCCTCTGTGTAAGCTGCAGATGCGGCTCACACAGAGGGGACGCCTTCTCCTGTATGTGCGTGTATTGCACATACAGGAGAAGGCAGCACTGTCTGCTGGGAATCTGGGACAAGTGTCCCAGATCCTCAGTAGCGGTGGCGGCGGGCCCATAAAGGGGTACTCCGGCGCTTAGACATCTTATCCCCTATCCAAAGGATAGGGGATAAGATGCCTGATCAAGGGAGTGACAGCTGTCACGCCTCCTCCCATAGGCTTGCATTGAGGGGGCGGAGCGTGATGTCACACAGGGCGGAGCCTTGATGTCACAATGCTCCTGCCCCGTGATTGGCAGTAATCAGACCCGGAGCAAACATGCTCCGGGTACTGATTATGAACGGGGTGCGGCATGCAAGATCACGGGGGTCCCCAGCGGCGGGACCCCCGCGATCAGGCATCTTATCCCCTATCCTTTGGATAGGGGGATAAGATATCTAAGCATCAGAGCACCCCTTTAACCCGGCCAGGCCCTCGGACGACGTCCGATCGGACCGGCTGGTCAGTCCGCCCCTGATTGTAGCCATAAAGGGTCTGTGCTGACAGCTTATTTTGAGTACTGGGTATTATACAAATTTTATTATTCAATTAAAGGGGTATTCCAGGCAAAAACTTTTTTTTATACATCAATTGGCTCTGGAAAGTTAAACAGATTTGTAAATTACTTCTATTAAAAAATCTTAATCCTTCCAATAGTTATTAGCTTCTGAAGTTTTCTGTCTAACTGCTCAAAGATGATGTCACATCCCAGGAGCTGTGCATGATGGGAAAATATCCCCATAGGAGCTGCACAGCTCCTGGGAAGTGAGTCATCAGAAAGCTGTTAGACAGAAAACAGCAATTCAACTTCAGAAGCTAATAACTATTGGAAGGATTAAGATTTTTTTAATAGAAGTAATTTACAAATCTGTTTAACTTTCTGACACCAGTTGATGTATAAAAAAAAAGTTTTGGCCTGGAATACCCCTTTAACTGGAGAAACACTTTAAAGGGAACCCTTACCCCATGTAACTGGTGGCATCACCTTATATTTGGTAAAATAAGGATTCTTACCATCTCTAAAGGGCCTTCTGCCTATCCACTGTAGTGCAGAAAAGTGTCCCGTGCCAAGTAGTCCTCGGGACATGCAGCATCCCAAAGTCACTGTGTCCCAGGCTGTGATCATTCCTACTAAGACGTGATTGACAGCCCAGGCTCACGTCATCGCTCCTGTCACTGAAATTTTGTGCAGGCCCAGAAACAGCAATATCCTTGGGCATAAAGCGACTTCTGGGCTAGCACAAGATCACATTATTAGGTTCGCCATCAGGTGCTAATTACTAATTCAGGGGCTATGTAGCTTAAAGAGGTATTTCGGCCATAGACATAGAGATAAGATGTCTGATCGCGTGGGGGGGGGCCCGTCATGCCCCCTCCCAAAGACATGAATGGAGGTGGCGTGGTTCCATGAGGGGGCGTGGTGTGACATCACGAGGGGGCAGGCGTGTGGCGTCATGTCTCCAGTTCCGAAAACACAAAGGTTTCCGAGACTGGAGCAGCAGCCCGACATAGAATGCGGGTCCCAGTGGCGCCCACACGATTAGACATCCTATCCCCTATGCCTTTAAGTGTATGTTCACACAATCTGTCATTTTGAGTAATTGGAGACTTCAGGGAGAAGCGTGGTGATAGCAGCAGCAATTTATCAAAAAATGTATGTGTTTTTTGGGGATTACAAAGTGGGTTAATTTGTCGCAGGATTTAGCTCAGTGCCCTCAATTTGTCCCACATCTACACAAGATCAGACTTGTCTTACAAAACTGCCTGTGGACAGAGTTTGTAAAAAGTTGGTTGAAAAGCTGCAGAAGAGTCACAGAGGAGGCACCAAACAAACTACTGAATTAAAGTAAAACATGTGTCCCAGCACCATATTTATCACATGTCCTGCACCATTTAATCAATTTGGCGCACTTACACATTTTTCACCTGAACCATCCTTGATAAAGTGCCCTGTTGTCTGTACCCGGGCTATCAATCAGTAGATATGATTAGAGCTTGAATAGGCGTCATTACAGCCCGGCACATGGTGACTAATTCTGGATGCCAAACGCACTGATGACTACAACGTGGGACACTTTTAAAGCTCATTTTCTACAGTACAGCTGACAAGCAGTAGGACACACACACACACATATATATATATATATATATATATATATATATATACTCCCAACAGTATGGTCACTGGAGGTACCACAATTGGTTCACATAACCAATATCCACAAACAAAAAGAAACAATTATGTAAAATCATATACCTTTATTAAACATATATAAAAAAAAGACATACACTATAAAAATAGAAAGAACATTAAAATATGGGCACATTCAGTGACAAAAACAGGTGACTGGAGATGGTACAGGAGGTACAATACGACATGGAATACGGAGACAGAAACATGAATATGATACAATGGACTCTCAATAAAATGAAAAGGTATACATACGAGAGAAGAATTGGAATTTAAAGAGAAATAATCATAACATGAAAAGACATCCTGTATAAATCAAGCTGTAATGCAAAAGTGACAGCAGCCACCAAAAGACTATCCGCCATGCATGCTACCACCTACCAAGTCCAACCCCTTATTAGGTGGTACCATGCATGGCGGATAGTCTTTTGGTGGCTGCTGTCACTTTAGCATTACAGCTTGATTTATACAGGATGTCTTTTCATGTTATGATCATTTCTCTAATAAATTTCAGCTAATGTCTTTCAAAAACAACTCCACGTCTGTCTCCAGCAGTTACTTCCCTTTCCTCCTGTTGGCACCCTGGTCTTCCTTTAGGAGCGGTCATCACATGACTATGTCCTCGGCAGTCAGAGGCCATATTTTTGGCATTCCTGAATGGCGATGCCTGTGGCGGTCATGTGATCATTGCGCCATCACGGGGTGCTGACAGGAAAGGTATTGGAAAGATAAGTAACTATGGTTTATTTATTATTAAAACATTTGAGGTTTCCCCCCATACCTTGCTAGTAAGTTATATAAAATGGGGGAGATTTATCAAAATCTTTGCAAAGGAAGAGTGGTTCAGTTGCCCATAGCAACCTTCTTTTATTTTTAACAGGCCTCTTTGGAAATAAAATAAGCAATTTGATTGGTTGCTATGCGCAACTGCACCACTTTTCCTTTACACAGGTTTTGATAAATCTCCTCCTATGAGAGCAGACTTATGCAGCTACACATCACCCAATACGTGACACTGTTGTCCGGTTGCAGATAACCATCTTCAGATAGATTTATCAGGGATTATTACATTGAGGTGACTAAGTACAGTACTTTATAGATAACACCACCTCTGATGACTACATTCTGACTGTCTTCGCACGTGCAGCCGCTGCTACCAACCGACCGCAGCCACTAACGCCACACTCTCGTGACTAAAACTACAACTCCCGTGAGCCCGTGCGCGGAATTCATCCTCGGCTTCCGGTTTTGACTGCTCCGGACAGGTAGGACTTCCTGTGATGTCAGAGGGAGAGACAGTGAGAGCCCCAGGACACAGAGAAAGAAGCGAGTGGAAAGAGAGGGAGAGCCGGAGAGCAAAGAGCTGTCCCGGGAGCCGGTGTCAGGTGAGTGTGGCGGGGCCCGTTATCCGGTGGACTCCTGCTTGGTATCACTAGCTGTTGTGACCTCACTATATTCCGGAGCTACTCAGCCTTCCCGACACAACCGCCTGGTGACTGGCACCTCGCCAGTAACTTGCCATCACTTTGTAGGTGGTGTATAGAGGGCGTGTACAGTGCTTTATCTTCATCGCCTGTTCTGCTACTATATGTGACCTGAGGGACATAGAGCAGCACGTATAGTGCAAGGGCGGCAAAGGCAGGGGAGTCCTCCTTTATCCCTACAACTTCTCTCTGATAAAGGACCCCACCAGAATTTATCCCTACCTCCTCTCTGATGGTATAAAGAAGGACCCCACCAGAATTTATCCCTACCTCCTCTCTGATGGTATAAAGAAGGACCCCACCAGAATTTATCCCTACCTCCTCTCTGATGGTATAAAGAAGGACCCCACCTGAATTAATCCCTACCTCTTCTCTCTGATGGTATGGTATAAAGAAGGACCCCACCTGAATTAATCCCTACCTCCTCTCTGATGGTATGGTATAAAGAAGGACCCCACCTGAATTAATCCCTACCTCTTCTCTAATGGTATGATATAAAGAAGGACCCCACCTGAATTAATCCCTACCTCTTCTCTAATGGTATGATATAAAGAAGGACCCCACCTGAATTAATCCCTACCTCTTCTCTGATGGTATGGTATAAAGAAGGACCCCCACCTGAATTTATCCCTACTCCTTCTCTCTGATGGTATGGTATAAAGAAGGACCACACCTGAATTAATCCCTACCTCTTCTCTAATGGTATGATATAAAGAAGGACCCCACCTGAATTAATCCCTACCTCTTCTCTAATGGTATGATATAAAGAAGGACCCCACCTGAATTAATCCCTACCTCTTCTCTAATGGTATGATATAAAGAAGGACCCCCACCTGAATTTATCCCTACCTCTTCTCTGATGGTATGGTATAAAGAAGGACCCCACCTGAATTAATCCCTACTCCTTCTCTCTGATGGTATGGTATGGTATAAAGAAGGACCCCACCTGAATTAATCCCTTCCTCTTCTCTCTGATGGTATGATATAAAGAAGGACCCCACCTGAATGAATCCCTACCTCTTCTCTAATGGTATAAAGAAGGACCCCACCTGAATTAATCCCTTCCTCTTCTCTCTGATGGTATGGTATAAAGAAGGACCCCACCTGAATTAATCCCTTCCTCTTCTCTCTGATGGTATGGTATAAAGAAGGACCCTACCTGAATTAATCCCTACCCCTTCTCTCTGATGGTATGGTATAAAGAAGGACCCTACCTGAATTAATCCCTACCTCTTCTCTCTGATGGTATGATATAAAGAAGGACCCCACCTGAATTTATCCCTACCTCTTCTCTGATGGTATAAAGAAGGACCCCACCTGAATTAATCCCTACCTCTTCTCTGATGGTATGGTATAAAGAAGGACCCTAGCTGAATTAATCCCTACCTCTTCTCTGATGGTATGGTATAAAGAAGGACCCCACCTGAATTAATCCCTACCTCTTCTCTGATGGTATGGTATAAAGAAGGACCCCACCTGAATTAATCCCTACCCCTTCTCTCTGATGGTATGGTATAAAGAAGGACCCCACCTGAATTAATCCCTACCTCTTCTCTCTGATGGTATGGGATAAAGAAGGACCCCACCTGAAATAATCCCTACCTCTTCTCTCTGATGGTATAAAGAAGGACCCTACCTGAATTAATCCCTACCTCTTCTCTGATGGTATAAAGAAGGACCCTACCTGAATTAATCCCTACCTCTTCTCTGATGGTATGGTATAAAGAAGGACCCCCACCTGAATTAATCCCTACCTCTTCTCTCTGATGGTATGGTATAAAGAAGGACCCCACCTGAATTAATCCCTACCTCTTCTCTCTGATGGTATGGTATAAAGAAGGACCCCACCTGAATTAATCCCTACCTCCTCTCTGATAGTATGGTATAAAGAAGGACCCCACCTGAATTAATCCCTACCTCTTCTCTGATGGTATGGTATAAAGAAGGACCCCACCTGAATTAATCCCTACCTCTTCTCTCTGATGGTATGGTATAAAGAAGGACCCTACCTGAATTAATCCCTACCTCCTCGCTGATGGTATGGTATAAAGAAGGACCCCACCTGAATTAATCCTTACCACTTCTCTGATGGTATGATATAAAGAAGGACCCTACCTGAATTAATCCCTACCTCTTCTCTCTGATGGTATGGTATAAAGAAGGACCCCACCTGAATTAATCCCTACCTCTTCTCCCTGATAGTATAAAGAAGGACCCCACCTGAATTTATCCCTTCCTCTTCTCTCTGGTATGGTATGGTATAAAGAAGAACCCCACCATCAAAAAGAAGCCTATGGAAAATGGATAATTTTGAGTGAAGTCCTTCAGACCATCAAGAAGGCAGGACTAGGTATCATCCAGGGTGGTGAGTCCTTATTTATATGATACCATCATGTAAGCAAGGGCTATGGATGATTCAAGGCGGAGTTCTTCCTAAGGTTATACTTTCCAGGAAATGAGACCTGGGACTTTCAGAAGTTCCTTTTTAGATTGCACCCAAAGTAAAATATTGTCACTAGGGGGGAGATTTATCAAAACCTGTGCAGAGGAAAACTTGCCCAGTTGCCCATAGCAACCAATCAGCTTGCTGCTTTCATTTTTATGAAGGCCTGTGAAAAATGAAAGAAGCAATCTGATTGGTTGCCATGGGCAACTGCGCCACTCTTCTTCTGCACAGTTTTTGATAAATCTCCCCCTAGGTGTTTTTAGGTAGTCACTTCTTAAATGATGCCATCAAGGAGCCAAGAGCTCCCTCTTGCTGCCTGCACATGTTATGTAGTTCTGCATACTACGTCTGTGGGCCACGAGTGATCCCCTGTAGGTAGGCTGATCACTAGAATTCCTGCTGTCAGACGCTGTCACTTTAAATGGGCATTTTTCCAGTGGTGTTGCTATAGGTAAATTGGGTACCCCATATTTATTACACTTACAATATCTAAAAGCTTCATGAAAAAAGCAGAACTATTCCGTAACATCTGAATCAAGGTTACAGATGGGAGATTGACCACAGGCTTTACAGTAATGCTCCTTGACCTAAGCTGTTAAGGCTGCACTTTATTTTTTACAGTGTGTAGATCTACGTGATGGATTATGTGGGTAATGGAAAGTCTTAATGCAAAAGAACGTAGTATATCATTAGTATTTACACCGGTGAACTTTCTAATACTTTGACATCCCTTGAGGGGAAATTGGAGTCTTTACTGAATCCATTAAATCTTCACTTATTGAGTAGAATGTCTTTTTACACTAAAAGTATGTTCACACACAGTAAAGAATATGGCCATATCGCCATACAAAAAACCTGACTTTCTTTTTTGCCATAAAGAAAATACAGCGGAAGCATGGGATGTAAGGCCAGGGTCCTATGCTGCAGCTGCCCCATGCACCAAGCTATACTCTTATGTAGGAAACAGACATTACACAATGTAGCCTGAAATTCAGCAGTGTTATTGCCAGAACCATAAGGCCATTAACCGCCACGTGTGGCCGTAAGCTCCTCTGTATGTGGCAACTGCAGGGTTAGAACCTGGCCAGATATGTCAGTATCTATCCAATAAGAGCAATGCCAATCTAAGGCGAGTCGTATGAGTGGCTTACAGATCTGTATCAGATGCAAAACTAAAGTCCTGTGGGCATCGGAGCAAATTGTGGACCTGGGACCCCCCCCAAATCTGGACAGCACTAATATGGCATATAACTATATATGTTTATCATAGTTTACCATACACAGTACTGTCTACCTAAATATCATAGTCATACAGTTTCTAAATAACACTGTATATATTACCATTTTACTGTAATTGACCAAATCCAGTATACCAAGGCCATAAATACCAATAATACCATTATACAAGGGACAATAATACTACCATTACATCACATAGGAACTATATTTTTATCACTATAGCTTTGGATACAGTATTGATTAAAATCCATATATACAACCAATATTTCCTCTCATATGCTGACCATTAGAGATGAGCGAACTTACAGTAAATTCAATTCGTCATGAACTTCTCGGCTTGGCAGTTGATGACTTTTCCTGCATAGATGAGTTCAGCTTTCAGGTGCTCCCGTGGGCTGGAAAAGGTGGATACAGTCCTAGGAGACACTTTCCTAATACTGTATCCACCTTTTCCAGCCCACCGGAGCACCTGAAGGCTGAACTAATTTACGCAGGATAAGTCATCAACTGGCAAGCCGAGAAGTTTGTGAGGAATCGAATTTACTGTAAGTTCGCTCATCTCTACTGACCATATAAAGGTGTATACCAGCTTTAGAAAGGCCCTGCAGACCATATGTCATCATGTACAGTTATGTGTAGTAACTCACAGTTAACGTATTTTCTCTGTTCAGTGGCGCAGTCCAAATGTGGGTACATCTTAAAGACGCTGCGTTCGCTTGGGGATAAGGAACTTGCATCCCTGATCCCCGGTTGGGATCACCTCCCTCTGAGTCAATTTGCAGTTGCACCTGCACCCTCTGCGACCACAATAGTTAAACTCCTGGAACACATTTTGGCCTAATATAACTGTTAACGCACAAGCTCCTGATTTTTTTTTTTTTTATACCTTAAATACTTAAATAAATTAAAAAACATACATAATATAAAATAATTAAAAAATGTCTGTTTATTTTGCTTAATGGATCAGAAAGGTAGCTTAGACAAATTTGGGTATGTGAAAGATTAGTCTTATTAGTAGGAAGGTTTATGCGGTTGTGTTTGTATTATTAAAATAATATATATTATATAAATTTTTTTTTTTCAAGCAGATCTTTAAGCGTTCTTAAACATTTGAACTAACTTTTCTCATTTAACACAGACATGTCAAAAGTTAAGATCAATCAGGGTCTCAGTGCTTAGAACCCCTCTGATCATAGATATAGACTAGTGAAGCACGCTGCACTACTCTTTACAAGTACCTGGCTTGGCAAGCTGTCTGTCTGAATACAGGGAGGGGATGGGCTTTATTATAGCCTATGGAGTCCATCTTCTCTAAAGGGGTACTCCGGTGGAAAACTTTTATTTATTTATTTTTTTAAATCAACTGGTGCCAGAAAGTTTTGTAAATTACTTCTATTAAAAATCTTAATCCTTCCAGTACATATTAGCTGCTAAATACCACAGAGGAAATTATTTTCTTTTTGGAACAAAGACCTCTCTACTGACATCACAAGCACAGTGCTCTCTGCTGACATCTGTCCATTTTAGGAACTGTCCAGAGCAGCATATGTTTGCTATGGGGATTTTCTCCTACTCTGGACAGTTCCTAAAATGCACAGAGATGTCAGCAGAGAGCACTGTGTTCCAAAAAGAAAATAATTTCTTCTGTAGTATTCAGCAGCTAATAAGACCTAGAAGGATTAAGTTTTTTTTTAAATAGAAGTAATTTAAGAATCTGTTTAACTTTCTGGCACCAGTTGATTTAAAAAAAACGTTTTCCACCGGAGTACCCCTTTAATCAGTTAGACTTCCCTTTGAAGCACACCTCAACATGCTTCACCTGGCTCTAACTAATCTTAGGGCATCATGGCGCTGAGACCCAAACCAATCTTAAAGGGGCACTTTGGTGGAAAAAAAAATTTTTTTCAGATCAACTTGTGCTAGTAAGTTAAACAGATTAGTAAATTACTTCTATTACAAAACTCTTAATTCTTCCAGTACTTATCAGCTGATGTATGCTCCAGACTATGTTGAGTTCTTTCTTGTTGTTCTTTTCAGTCTGACCACAGTGCTCTCTGCTGACACCTTTGTCCATGTCAGGAACTGTCCAGAGCAGGAGCAAATCCCCATAGCAAACCTCTCCTGCTCTCGACAGTTCCTGACATGGACAGAGGTGTCAGCAGAGAGCACTGTGGTTAGACTGAAAGAACTTCAAAACTTCCTGTGTAGTATACAGCAACTGATAAGTACTGGAAGGATTGAGATTTTTTAATAGAAGTAATTTACAAATCTGTTAACTTTCTATCACCAGTTGATAAAAAAAAAAAAAAGTTTTCCAGCAGAGTTTCTGCGAAGCAAAGTTGGTAAAATCAGATGTGTACTACATACCTATATAAAGCTGTGCAAATGTGCTAAAGCCTCTGGAGAACTTTAAAAAGCATTTGTTATAATTCTTGCTTTGTACATATTATGGTGCAAAAGGGTCTGTTTGGTGCAAAAAGAAAAATATACGGACTGGCCCCTGAACCTAGCCTTACCCAACCATATATGAACCTTATTTTAATACAAAAAAGGCCTGAATGAGGCCTTATTGTTTATAGGAAGAATGCTTTCTGTCAGATTTGGGAGGGGATCTCACATTTAATGAAGATATTGGACTCAATTTTCACTTCAATGGGAAGGAAAATACGCAGTGCCCTACCCTTAAACTGAGTTAAACAATGTTCACTTACAAGTCTGTAGTAATTTGTCCATATATATATATATATATATATATATATATATATATATATATATATATATATATATAGTAACCCCTCGACCTACGATGGCCCCGACATACGCTAATTTCAACATGCGATGGCCTCTCAGAGGCCATCGCATGTTGAAGGCAGCATCAACATACAATGCTTTTTTATGTCGGGGCCATCACATAAACGGCTATCCGGCAGCGTTGACTGCTTCAGCTGCCACCGGATCGCCGTTTACGGTGCCCCGTGAGCTCCGGTGATGTCTCTTACCTGTCCTCGGGGCTCCGGCGCGTCCTCTTCGGGATCCTCTGCATTGTCGGTGCTCTCCATCGACATCATCAAGTCGCTGCACACGCCGTCCCGTCATCCAATAGGAGCGGTGTGCATAGCGACGTAATGGCGGCGACGGAGAGCGCGGATGCCGGGGAAGCAGAGGCCTTGCCGGAGCGTCGGGGACGCGGCAACAGCGATGGACGGAGACATCCCGGGCAGCGGTGACGAGCGGTGACGGTCCGGAGCGGCGGGGTCAGGTGAGTACAACTTCCTCTAACAGTGGTCTACAACCTGCGGACCTCCAGATGTTGCAAAACTACAACACCCAGCATGCCCGGACAGCCAACGGCTGTCCGGGCATGCTGGGTGTTGTAGTTTTGCAACATCTGGAGGTCTGCAGGTTGTAGACCACTGTCCTATACTTTACATTGCACGGATCCCTCAACATGCGATGGTTTCAACAAACGATGGTCCATTTGGAACGGATTACCATCGTATGTTGAGGGACCAAAGTACTGCATTTCTGAGTATAGCAATTTTTCTGGCTCATAGGCTTCTCTAGAGTACTTGGAAAAATACTTGTTACAAATGTATTTAAAGGGTACTCACGGCCCTAATACATCTTTTCCCCTATCCAAAGGATAGATGATAAGATGTCTGGTCGCTGGGGACCCCCGCAATCTGTCATTGCTCTCCGCAGCGCTGGAGGCTCCAAGTGCTAGTAGACCTTCTGTACACTTGAAAAATCTTGGGGGCACTAGGACAGCTCGGCAATGTATTTCCTTGTGGATTCCGCAGAAATAGTCTATTCTTTCTGTAGACGCTGGGATCAGAATTTCCTTGGCAGGAACATCTGACGCGGAAACTTTGCCATGTGTACAGTGCAGCAGAATTCCATTGAAATCGATGGGACTATGCTGCAGCGGAATGTCCGTGTGGAATTTTTACCCTACACATTGATAGGGTTGTGAAAACCTCATCCACTTGTATTGTTCTGTAAATTGTTGTGGAATTCATTGCTGAATCTGCTCCACCAATGGGTAATGCAGTCCAGTCTGTAAATATACATGTGTAATAGTTTCCATGAAATCTTTAGATTATAACCCTGTTATTTATCATTCTTCTTCCATTCACTCTTCATATAGTTTAGCTGTACAGTCCATAGTCTTGGCTGAGTGCTGTTTCTGCCTGGGATTTGTAACTCATGTACTGTAAAAATGTAGTGTGCGCTTTCATGTTAATGTTTCGCCTAATGGGCAAGGTACAAATACCGGCATAGCTGCTCATATGAGAGGTATGTGTGCCTGGAGCAGTGTCTGTACTGTTGTGGACTCACAGTAACACACTGACTTATATACTTGTTTGCCTGCTTTTATTAATGTATATCTTAAAGGTTGTTACTTCAAAACGTTATCTGGGTGTATTCACAAAATCTTATAGTCTGTCACGCATTTAGTCTTACAGCAGTTTTTGCATTGTGCATTTTGGTTGCCAAACCACAGCACCTAGCTGTAAAATGTGGGCAATCTGCTTTGTCTCCGGCCGGGGGCACACACTGCCACTTTGCGGCACAGGGTTTGCATCACATATGTGCAACAGTTTACAGTACAACATGTACCAGAACATTTCTGCAGAAGAATAAGAACATGCTGTGGATTTAGCACCTTTAATATGTAAGGGTTAAATCTGTGGTCGAGCAGTCTGTGCATAGCACATATGGACCTTACTAAGCAATCGGCGCAGTATAACTATATGCACAGTCTTAAAGGGGTACTCCGGGGAAAACCTTTTTTCTTTTAAATCAACTGGTGCCAGAATGTTAAACAGATTTGTAAATTACTTCTATTAAAAAATCTTAATCCTTCCTGTACTTATTAGCTGCTGAATACTACAGAGGAAATTCTTTTCTTTTTGGAATGCTCTCTGATGACATCACGAGCACAGTGCTCTTTGCTGACGTCATTATAATAATAACGCTTTATTTATTGTTGTCCTTAGTGGGATTTGAACCCAAGGCCCCAGCACTGCAAGGCAGCAGTGCTAACCACTGAGCCACCATGCTACCCTTAGCATACATCTGCTATGCATGGTTGCTAAAATGGACAGAGATGTCAGTAGAGAGCACTGTGCTTGTGATGTCATCAGTGTTCCAAAAAGAAAGGAGTTTCCTCTGTAGCATTCAGCAGCTAATAAGTACTGGAAGGATTAAGATTTTTTAATAGAAGTAATTTACAAATCTGTTTAACTTTCTGGCACCAGTTGATTAAAAAGAAAAAAGGTTTTCACCGGAGTATCCCTTTAATGTTAGGTTGCTAAAAATGTCTGGTTACACAACATGCAGAACATGGCTTTTTATGAGAGCTTCTGTTTGTATGCATAGAAGTGCATGAGTGTACAGGCTTTGTAAAGTAAGAGCACAGCACTATGTATAGGCATAAGTGTATGTGCGGAGCTGTTGCATGGGGCTGTAAACAGTAGGTAAACATTAACTGCCAATGTGTGCCAGGATTGAGCAACTCAGTGATTCATTTCTTGTAGGTATGCTCGCCATTATTGTCCTCCCTTATACATGTCTGCTTGCCAGAATCATTTTATATCATTTTTGTTAGGGTTAAACCTATCACACGCAGTTTTTCTTCCCTATAATTTGATAATGTAGATGCAGCCTCCCTAGGTAGTTTAGTTGAAAACATTTCATGAAAATTCTTGCCTGCTCTGAGTATAGTGAAGACTGTTCCTAGTCCCACTCACAGCGCCATGTTTTGTAGGGTGACCGCTGTACCATATTCTTCTAGGTAGAATTCATGGGAACTTTGGGGACCACATGTGACACAGACAGGTGTAGGCCATGTTTCCACACAGTATTTTGGGCCATGTTTTTGAACTGTTAAAGGAGTACTCGGGTGGTCAACATGTTTTTCCGTTTTTGAATTACCCTATTTGTTTTTTTTCATTTCTATTCTTGTTGTTTAGGCGACCCTTTTTTCCGTTCTTTGTTGTCTTTTTATCCCCCACTTTGTTTTTCTATCTTTGCTTCTATTTCCTGTTTCTTGCTGGGCTGAAAACTACAAATCCCAGCATGCCACATGCCTTGCTGGTTTGGGGCAGCTCCTTTTTTTAAAATTTTTTTTTTTTCTATCCCGCCCTTTACCCATCCTACTATTTTCCCAGGTCAGCCCCCTTATACACAGCACACTAATATAAATCAGCCTTGGTTGTGATACACTGTCATACACACACAAAAGGGACTACAACTCCCAGCATGTGTCATTCAGGAGTCTTCAGTCTGTGGTATAACACCAGCATGCTGCCTCTGTAGTCTCCTGGGGGTTGTAGTTCACCACACCTCTATAGGGCATACACCAGTGTTTCCCAACCAGGGTACCTCCAGCTGTTGCAAAACTACTACTCCCAGCATGCCCAAAGTCTGTCTAGGCATTCTGGGAGTTGTAGTTTTGCAACAGCTGGAGGCACACTGGTTTGTAAACACTAGCATACACACACACATATAACAAGGACTACAACTCCCAGCATGTCATTCAGGAGTCTTTCCCTTCACACACAGAAATCATCCCCAGTCCGATAACACTTATCGGAAATCCTCCCCTTCAGATAACACTTATCTTCTCTGTCTTCTTTCAGTGCAGACCTACGTCCTCTCTCTCCCCTGCTCTGGCTTCTTTCTCTCATGCACACCTGCGTCCTCCAGGAGGGGGAAATGAGGGGGCGTGGTTTCTTTCTCTCATGCACACCTGCGTCCTCCAGGAGGGGGAGATGAGGGGGCGTGGCTTCTTTCTATCATGCACACCTGCGTCCTCCAGGAGGGCGAGATGAGGGGGCGTGGCTTCTTTCTCTCATGCACGCCTGCGTCCTCCAGGAGGGGGAAATGAGGGGGCGTGGCTTTTCTCTCATGTACACCTGCATCCTCCAGGAGGGGGAGATGAGGGGGCGTGGCTTATTTATCTCATGCAGTTCTGAAAGAACAGAGAAAAAAAAGCTATGGGTGCTTTCACACCACGTTTTGTACTTACGGTTCCCGATTACGGCTGGGAGGAGGGGAGGGGGGCTTAATCACGGCGCCTGCACTCAGCCGTATTCGGGAACCATATTTAATGCATGTATATGAGCCGACTGGAGTAAACCGCAGCCTCCGGTCGGCTGCGTTTTTGGCCGTATGCGGTTTCCCGACCGTAGGCAAAAACGCGGTTGACCACGTTTTTGCCTGCATTAAATGCGGTTCCCGAATACGGCTGAGTGCAGGCGCCGCGATTAAGCCCCGCCCACTCCTCCTAGCCGTATTCGGGAACCGTAAGTACAAAACGTGGTGTGAAAGCACCCTATTACATCTTGTCCACAGCCTAATCATAACATGTGGACAACAGTAAGAGATCCAACACAGAACTACAATACATGTCAATTGCAAAAAACATGAACATTAAAAGAAGATGCAATATAGCCAAAAATCTTAACCACCGGAGTACCCCTTTAACCCCTTAAGGACGCAGGACGTAAATGTACGTCCTGGTGCGGTGGTACTTAACGCACCAGGACGTACATTTACGTCCTAAGCATAACCGCGGGCATCGGAGCAATGCCCGTGTCATGCGCGGCTGATCGCAGCCAGGGACCCGCCGGCAATGGCCGACGCCCGCGATCTCGCGGGCGTCCGCCATTAACCCCTCAGGTGCCAGGATCAATACAGATCCCGGCATCTGCGGCAGTGCGCGATTTGAATGAATGATCGGATCTCCCGCAGCGCTGCTGCGGGGATCCGATCATTCATAACGCCGCACGGAGGTCCCCTCTCCTTCCTCCGTACGGCTCCCGGCGTCTCCTGCTCTGGTCTGTGATCGAGCAGACCAGAGCAGAAGATGACCGATAATACTGATCTGTTCTATGTCCTATACATAGAACAGATCAGTATTAGCAATCATGGTATTGCTATGAATAGTTCCCTATGGGGACTATTCAAGTGTAAAAAAAAAAGTGAAAAATCCCCTCCCCCAATAAAAAAGTAAAACGTCCGTTTTTTTTTCCTATTTTACCCCCAAAAAGCGTAAAAAATTAATTTTATAGACATATTTGGTATCGCCGCGTGCGTAAATGTCCGAACTATTAAAATAAAATGTTAATGATCCCGTACGGTGAACGGCGTGAACGAAAAAAAAAAATTTTATTTTATTTTTATAAAAAAAAAAATTATTAAAAATTTTTTAAACGTTTTTTATATGCAAATGTGGTATAAAAAAAAAGTACAGATCATGGCGCAAAAAATGAGCCCCCATACCGCCACTTATACGGAAAAATAAAAAAGTTATAGGTCATCAAAATAAAGGGATTATAAACGTACTAATTTGGTTAAAAAGTTTGTGATTTTTTTTTAAGCGCAACAATAATATAAAAGTATATAATAATGGGTATCATTTTAATCGTATTGACCCTCAGAATAAAGAACACACGTCATTTTTACCATAAATTGTACGGCGTGAAAACGAAACCTTCCAAAATTAGCAAAATTGCGTTTTTCGTTTTAATTTCCCCACAAAAATAGTGTTTTTTGGTTGCGCCATACATTTTATAATATAATGAGTTATGTCATTACAAAGGACAACTGGTCGCGCAAAAAACAAGCCCTCATACTAGTCTGTGGATGAAAATATAAAAGAGTTATGATATTTAGAAGGCGAGGAGGAAAAAATGAAAACGTAAAAATTAAATTGTCTGAGTCCTTAAGGCCAAAATGGGCTGAGTCCTTAAGGGGTTAATTGGCTGTGTCATGGCAAAATTAGGCAATTCAGAGCAGGAACAGTTTATTAGGCTCCTTGAGGATTGTTTCCAGGTGTAGGTGGTTGCACACAAGCCTGAGATCACCATGCACAATACTGAGCAATAGCTGGAATAGTGTAACATATGCCCAGACATGAGAGTAGTGGACACGTTTCTCAGGGTTTCCTCTGGTAGCCTAATCGACAAATCTTGGTTTGGCAGATGTCAAGGAGAATGTGCCTGAATGTGCAGTGGAGACTATAACATTTAGTTTTGTGTTTTTTTGTGTTATAGCAATTTAGGAAATATATCGTCCTCTATGAGCACAACAGTGCTTTTGTGCGCAAGGTAAAGTTTATTAGGAAAACGGGGAGCTTCATCAAAACCTGTGCAGAGGAAGAGTTTACCAGTTGCCTATAGCAACCAATCAGATCGCTTCCTTCATTTTTAAAAAGGCCTCTGGAAAATGAAAGAAGCGATCTGATTGGTTGCTTTAGGCAACTGGTCATTTTATCCTCTGGACAGGTTTTGATTAATCCTCACCCATAATCCTGTGCTGTGTATGGATCAAGCAAGTGCCTGCTTCTGTGGTGCTCGCTCAGTAGTATACAGGACAAAATCAATTCAGTGGGATAGAAGATGCAAGTGACACTCACCATCCATGCTTCAGGCTGTTTATTTACTCATGAGTGTGAAACATTTGTTGCTCTTCTTTGCACTGATTGTACAGTCTTTGTAAATAGGCTGAAGCATGGCTGGTGAATTACACTTGCATCTTTTTATTTGACTGAATAATGGATTTAGTCTTTTGAGTAATGCCGTGTTTACACAACCTTTATAGAGTCTTGACATCAAGCTTTTTAAACCCTATGGAATGCTAAGGGCTTGTTTACCCTGCTGTTGGGCTCCATTCCATTCAAGGTTCACTAAATGCCTAACAAGGAAGCCGAACAGGTTCTTTTTACTTTGGACACCCTTTGGACACTACCGGATCCCAACGGATCCGATTAACCTGAATGGGGTCTGTGTAGTGTCCTGAATTTTACAGGAGTTTAGCAAAGCGGAAAAAAAGGACATGGAGTATTTTATTTGTCTGATCAACTTCTGTCCTTTTAACCCCTTAACGACCACGGACGTAAATGTACGTCCTGGTTTGGCGGTACTTCGTGCACCAGGACGTACATTTACATCCTGTGTATGATCACCGAGCATCGGATTGGTGCTGGCGTCATATACGGCATGTACCGGCTGCTATCAGGCCGACATCTGCGATTGTGCGGATGTCCGCCATTAACCCCCTCAGATGCCGTGATCAGTAAAGATCACGGCATCTGCCGCAATACGCTGTTGAAAAAAAATTAAAAAAGTGAAAAATCCCCTTCCCCAATAAAAATGAAAATTGTCCGTTTTCCCATTTTACCCCCAAAAAGCGTTAAAACCTTTATTTATTTTTTTTTAAAACCTATTTGGTAAATGTCTGAACTATCAAAATATAATGTCAATGATCCCGTACGGTGAACGGCGTAAATGTAAACAATAAAAAAAAAAAAAAGGCCAAAAATGCTGCCTTTTTTTGGTCACATTTTATTCCCCCAAAAATTTATAAATTATATAAAAGTTTTATATATGCAAATTTGGTATCGAAAAAAGGTCCGATGATGGTGCAAAAAATGAGCCCTCATACTGCCCTATATACAGAAAAATTAAAGTTATAGGTGGTAAAAATAGGGCGATTTTAGATTACTGACTTTGTACAAAAAGTTTTAGATTTTTTTTTTTAAGTGGTACAAAAATATAAAAGTATCTAGCAATGGGTATCATTTTAATCTTATTGACCCACAAAATAAAGAACACATGTCATTTTTACCGTAAAGTGTACAGTGTGAAAACGTAACCCTCCAAAATGTACAAAATTGTGGTTTTCATTTATGGTAAAATGAGAGGTATAATTGGTCACGCAAAAAACAAGCACTTATATGGGTCTGTAGATGGAAATATAAAAGAGTTATGGATTTTAGAAGGCCAGGAGGAAAAAACGAAAACGTAAAAATAAAATGGGCTTGGTCCTTAAGGGGTTAATGGAAACTCCCTATAGTGGAGCCCATTGGCAGTGTGCAGCCACCTTTTTTGTGGTGTTCACTGAAAAATATAGCTGTAGTCTATAATGCGTCTTGACTTTTTTAAACATAGAAATCATTATTTTTAGTAGGACTAATAATGGTGCTATTTTTGCACAACTCCTTTAACAAGTCAACTCTTAAAGGAAATGTGTCACCAGTGTCACCTACACTAACCTGTTGGTACAGACAGGTACTGCCGGTGACACTGATGATGACAATGGTACTTACCTTGTCCCGTTCTGTGCAGTAGTTCTTCAGTAATCTTCTCCGGTATGTTCAGCTCCGGACCCAGCCTGGAGCATGGGCGAAGCTTAGTGATGTAAACGCTGCTTTTCTCTAGCAGTGGTGATGTCACTAAGCTCCGCCCATGCTCCAGGTTGGGCCCAGAGCTGAAGATACCGGCGAGGATTACCGAAGAACGACTCCACGGAACAGGACAAGGTAAGTACCGTTGTCATCAGTGTCACCTGTACTACCTGTCTGTACTGACAGTTTAGTGCAGGTGACACTGATGATAGATTTCCTTTAAAATGGTCAGCTGAGACGCAAACATGATTTAAATTTTTTTTTGCCCATATTTACACTGGTTTGGTTTACTGAAAATAGGTTTTATTAGGATAATCCTGCAAAATGAGATCAGATCGTTTCTCTGCAGGGACTCCCATCTGTCTATGCATTGCATGCGATCTGTCCATCAAAGCGTCTGTTCTGATGTGCACACCAACAGTGTCCAGTCCTGCAAAGACAATACCTGACACCACACCTACATTAGAAAACCTTCTTCTTGGTGGATTTACAGTCCAAGATTACACTATAAGGGTATGTTCACACTACGGAATTCCCGCAGAATTCCGAGGTGTGAATTTAACATTAGTGTGAATTGGTCTCCGCAAGACCCGTTCACACTGCGGAATTTCAGCGGTGGACAATTCCGCTGCTGAAATTGTTCCGTGCAAAGAAAGAACATGTTCATTCTTTGCGCGGAAGTCCACGAGTACTGAATAGCCGTCTGTGGTGATGGTGCAGTGCCGCGCGGTCTTACAGCCGCCGTCAACTGCCAGGCTGAATCTCCACTCGCGGAATTCTTTGAGCGGAGATTTCGTTCACACTCTGTAGTTTGAACATACCCTTAAAACCTTTCAGAATCTTATTCCAGAGTTCGCTTTACACAGTGAGAACAGTATTTGTGTAGTGAATTGGTTCAGACAGGAACATTTTTTAAACTACTTGGTGAGTTCAACATAATCTAATCCAGAAATTGACAACTGGAGTAGGTTTCTCAGTCTGGTGCCTGAGATGCGCCAAATTTATTTAGAGGTTGTGTATGCTATTACATCTGGCACATCTTACACCAGTAGACTTCATAAGACAAACATATCCATCTTAATAAATTCCTCCCATAATTCTGTGACCAGTCACAGTTTTAAGGGTTTGCTTTGATGGCTGTTATGTTGACAAAGTCCATGATAGAGCAAGGACAACACGACTTTGCAGGGTTGTGGAATAAAAAAAAAAAAACTACTTGTCCATGGGACTAAAATGGAGCAGAATCTACTTGTCCCTCATCAAAATCCACTTGTCCTGGTACAAAATAATTGTAACCCAAATAGTATGTAAATAAGGTATTTTATCAATAAAAACTTGATAGGCAGACCAGTATGTCACCCCATTAGGTGGATAGGGTCCCTGATAAGTAAGTCCGCCCCATTAATGGAATACTGCAGTGCAATAACCTATCCTGACTGCTGGGAAACCCCTTCCCCCCCCCCGATCTTTTGTAAGGGGCCCGGCAGGAATGGGGGCTTGTCCACATGACGCAGCGACCGACACGCCCGCCCCCCAAATGTATCCCATAGATACATGGAGGGGGCATTTCAGCAGCTGTGTCATGCAGGGACGGAACATTCCCTTCATGCCGTCTGCTGGGGCCTCATACAAGAGATGGGGGGGGGGGGGGGGGGTTGTCCCAGTGGTCAGACCCCCACGATCTATAACTTATGGGGATAAGTTATTTTGCACTACACTATTCCTTTAAGTAGGTAGTCCCCCTTCAGGTAGGTATGTCCCTTTATCAGGTAGGGATCATGTAGGGTCCCCTGGGCCATTGTTTCCCCCCCCCCCCCCCCCAATGCACCCTGTGTCATTATATCCCCCCCACCCTCTGATGCCCTCTACTGTTGTTACTGGACCGCATCCTTTGCCCGGACGAAGGGGCGCGCGATGAGTGACGTAATCGCACGCACCTACGCCGGGACGCATCCTGCGCGGCTCGCTATAGGCTGCAGCGCACAGCTGCATTCTATAGGAGTTTATTTACAGGGCAAAACCCATTGCCCTGTTATATGTGAATTCTTTAGGCATTTAGCCCTGCTTGCCCGAAGTAGGGCTAAATGCCTGACTAATTCACCTGCCCAACGCCCGGCACTGCATGTCCCGGGCGTCGGGCGATACAATTTCCACATCCCTGCTTTGACCTTATTCACATCACATTTTAAATGGGCAATGACAGATTAAAAAACTTTGATATGTTGTAAAGCATGCAAAACCAACGCTTTAAGGCTACATCAGTGGTATACATTGGAATTCTAGCAAAGCTAGAATGAAGTATAATCTGACATCTCAATAAATGTTAATGGTTCAGACGTAGTCAATGGTTTAATCTTTCATGAACGTATGTTTGTTTGTCTCTACTACACTTTCAGGTCCTCCAACAAAAAAAAAAGTATAAGTTCCTTATTAGAACCAAATGTAGTCAAAGTATGTTGGATGACCTCTTCACCGCTTTCCCAATGTATACTACCATTGTGGCCCTAAAGTGTGACATTAATGTGGCCTTGCTTAGTCTCATAGGTTGCTCTACACTGTCCAGTTTCTTATATTTTAGTGAGTATTTTCCGATGTGTTGGGAACGTAGTCTACTGCACTCTAGCTTCTATTGCTTACATTTCATCTGCAAAAAGAACGCACATTTACATCATGTTAGTCAAGAGTTAATTTTATTTGTCTGTTTTTTTTTTTATTTTTTTTTTTTTATTTAGCAAGACCAGTAGGCCTGGTTCACACCTAGCATTGTGGTATGGACTACAGGAGAGAGAGCATTGTATCTCACACAAGATTTCTGTTCTGCAGACTAAGAATAGATTGGAATGATCAGGATGGCATTTATTCAGGCCCAGACTTGCATACACATTTCGTTTGAAGAATATTTTGCCTGAATTCCTTAAACAGATAGTCTTTTTTTTCCCCATCCTAAATTTGTGTTCACACGGACCACATTCTGTATCTGTATTATGCCAAACCCAGGAGTGTATTGAAGTGTAAATACTTATGTTTGGCCGGGTTCACATTATAATTTTACCATCTGAATTGAGATCATGATTTTTCATCTGCAATTCGTACAAAACTGTTTATCAAGTCATATCCATTGACTTAAATTGTGTAATTGTATCCAACACATGCATCTGAGAGGAATCGTGGTTGACTGCATATTCTGTCCCAGATTCAAAATCATATCATAATTGTGTTTGAGTTCTACATAATGAAGCTCTATGTAAATCGTATGAGATCATGTGGATGTGTGATTTTAAATGTTCCATTTGGATTTCGAGCAACATGGTTGACATCTGATCAGATTTTTTTTTTTTTTTTTTTTTTTATTCAAATTGCATGAAAAAGCATAACTTTTTGACATATGATTTTTGGAAACTATATTTGAACCCCAAATACAATTTTGGTGTATGATTTCATGGAATCAGCAAATTTTACTATCCATTAATCCGACAATTTTTCCTGATGTGAACCCAGATCCTTCTGTTTGTCTTGTGATTTTGAAGCTGTCAGAGAATCTGGGATGAGAGCTCTGCTCCTCGCCACACCTGGCTTTTTGCATCATGGGGAGGGAATATTGATAATGCAGGGGAGCTGGGTGAGCCGGCTCCCCGCCATTCTGGAGCGCAATGACAACTAGCTTGTTACAGGCAGAACTCTTCTTACATCCATTCACCAACACTATAACCCATTAAATAGTCTATATTTAGTGCATGTGCAATAGCTGTCAGATTCTGCTTAAGAATATAGATACAAAATACTGATCCTAATACACTGTTCAAACTCGGGCTGCACGTTTGGGGAAAATGTCATATTGTGATTATGGAGGTAAATATTGCGTTTAGAGCTGAAGCAACTAATCGATAAGAAGAATGGTTGACAACTATGTTGGTCAGTCAAGTTGGTCAGTCAATTTTCAAAGTTCCCATATAGATATATAGATCAAGTGTGCAGGGCCCCATCCTCACTACACAGGCTGCTGAAGGGTGCGTAGGATGAACAATCAGGAAATGTGCTGCCTTTCCTCTTTTCCCACAGGTAAGAAACTGTAAGGGGATTAAAGATTAGGGAGGGAGTTAATGAGGGATCTGTACCTAACTCACAAATTATATTCTTCTCCACTATGGTTATTTTTTTTTATCAGATTAGTTGAAAAAATTATCATCTAACAGAATATGAAAATAATTGTCAGTTGCAGCTCTAATTGCGATATCATAAATAAATTGTGAAATCATGTTAAATCCCCCCATTTTATGTCTATTTTTCCATTTCATATCTCCATCATACACTGCTCAAAAAAACTAAAGGGAACACTAAGATAAAATATCTTAGAATCTGAATTAACTAATCGTATGAAATAATTTTGTCTTTACATAGTTGAATTTGCTGACAACAAAATCACACACAAATTATCAATGGAAACCAAATTTATCAACCGATGAAGGTCTGGATATGGAGTCACACTCAAAACTAAAATGGAAAACCACACTACAGGCTGATCCAACTTGTCCTTAAAACAAGTCAAAATGAGGCTCAGTAGTGTGTGTGGCCTCCACGTGCCCGTATGACCTCCCTACAACGCCTGGGCATGCTCCTGATGAGGTGGCAGATGGTCTCCTGAGGGATGTCCTCCCATATCTGTACTTAAGCATCCGCCAACTCCTGGACAGTCTGTGGTGCAACGTGGTGACATGATGTCCCAGATGTGCTTAATCGGATTCACTGCTGGGGAATGGGCAGGCCAACCCATAGCATCAATGCCTTCCTCTTGCAGCAACTGTTGACACACTCCAATCACATGAGGTCTAGCATTGTCTTGCATTAGGAGGATCCCAGGGCCAACCGCACCAGCATATGGTCTCAAAGGGGGGTCTGAGGATCTCATCTCTGTACCTAATGGCAGTCAGGCTACCTCTGGCAAGCACATGGAGGGCTGTGCGGCCCCTCCCAAAGAAATGCCACCCCACACCATTACTGACCCACCTCCAAACCGGTCATGCTGGAGGATGTTGCAGGCAACAGAACGTTCCCAACAGCGTCTCCAGACTCTGTCACATGTGCTCAATGTGAACCTGCTTTCATCTGTGAAGAGCACAGGGCGCCAGTGGTGAATTTGCCAGTCTTGGTGTTCTCTGGCAAATGCCAAACATCCTGCACAACCCCCACCTGTGGACATCGGGCCCTCACACCACCCTCATGGAGTCTGTTACTGACCGTTTGAGTGGACACATGCACATTTGGGGCCTGCTGGAGGTCACTTTGCAGGGCTCTGGCAGTGCTCCTCCTTGCACAAAGGCGGAGGTAGCGGTCCTGCTGCTGGGTTGTTGCCCTCCTACACCCTCCTGCACATCTCCTGATGTACTGGCCTGTCTCCTGGTGGCACCTACATGCTCTGGACACTACCCTGACAGACACAGCAAACCTTCTTGCCACAGCTCACATTGATTGATGTGCCATCCTGGAAGAGCTGCACTACCTGAGCCACTTGTGTGGATTGGAAACTCAGTCTCATGCTACCACTAGAGTGAAAGCACTGCCAGCATTCAAAAGGGACAAAAACATCAGCCAGGAAGCATAGGAACTGAGAAGTGGTCTGTGGTCACCACCTGCAGAACCACTTCTTAATGGGGGTGTCTTGCTAATTGCCTATAATTTCTACCTGCTGTCTGTTCCATTTGCACAACAGCATGTGAAATTAATTGTCAATCAGTGTTGCTTTCTGAGTGGATAGCGTGATTGACTTGGAGTTACATTGGCCCTCATTTACTATTGCAAACCCGACATGTTTTGTGGGGTTTTGCGCTAGAATCTGTCGCATTGCACCAGAAATTCTGTCTGCGCCAGATTTTGCACCAGAATTAAAAAAACCAAAAACGAATAACTCCATTTTGCGAAGAAAACCCGGAAAAGGGGCGTGGCTGCTGGGAAAAGGGGCGTGGCTGCTGGGAAAAGGGGCATGTTCCCAACATTTTCACAAAAACCCAACATATTTACTAAGGTTTCCACATAAAATGTTGTGGATTTGAGCTGAGGAAAACCAGACAGATCAGAGCATGTGTAAAAAAAAAAAATAAATAAATAATAAGTGTAGGGAAAGTGGAAAATGTAGGGAAACCTTAGTAAATACCGTGGAAAATAAATTGTAGGGAATTAAACAACACAATGGCCCTCATTTACTAAGAGTGTAATGTAGGTTTCTTTGTGGGTTTTAAGTGTTCCCTTTATTTTGTTGAGCAATATATCATGTCTGTCTCCCCCATTTCATGTCTATCCCCCTTAATATGGTTCTGGGGTAAAGGGAAAACATAAGATAAAGAAACCTGATACCTACCTAGCCCTCCTACCCTGTAGGTCTGCTGCAGATCCTGTACTCCTCCAAGCGATCCCAATGTCTTCTCTGTGCCTCCTTCTTTAGGGACAAGCAGCCGGTGACAGGACCTTACAATCTCTGGCCAAAACAGGACACCACTGGAGCAAGTGATTGGCTGTTCAGGAAGGACCATACAGCAAAATGCTCGTCTCTGAAGAAGGAAGCACAAAGAAGACATCAGGGCCTCAGAAGTGAAAAACTGGATCTGCGGCAGACCTATGGGAGAGTAGGGATACATAAACATCAGTTTTTGTTTCCACCAGTAACATTTTACACACTCACAGGTCGGATCTAGGGCCAGGCTGCCACCAATATTCAAATGCAAGGTAATAATTGCAGGATTTTCCAGTCATGTAATCGCTAATGGGTAATATCGCAATTCAGTTGCCACATCTGGCTAGAAGGCATCACATGCCAGCCATTCAGAAGGATACATGGCAGGTCAGTGCTGCAAGTGAAACATGTAGCTCGTGCAAAATAAAAATACACCAGTTGTGTTATCGGTTCTCCATAAAGCATGATGTTAGAGGGGAAGTGCAATGCTTTTTTATGTATTGGTATCACTGGTTACTCATAAGGTGCATGTTTCAAAATTTTGTGTTTTGGTGTATGTTCACATGTCATATACATTATGGATTTTCTACATGGATTAAATAAGAAATGAAAACCCCCTAAGAAATTGACCTCTGGTATAGATTCCTTTTGCAGACATGCTGAGAATTTTCCCTTGTGACTTCAGAGAAAAGTCATTCTTCATGTAGTATCTGCAATTACATTTTATTGTTACA